>NC_069500.1:950760412-951060412 GCF_027579735.1 Bombina bombina | reverse complement strand
TGGATTTTATATCATACTTTACTAAAGAGGAATTTAAAATTACATCTCATTTTACATGTGATTCCGCTTTTGTAGTCTATTTGTTGCAATGTAAATGTGGAATACAATACATTGGTAGAACCTCTAGACCCTTAAAAAAGAGATGGGGGGAACATCTAAGGAACCTTAAGAAATCTTTAGTTAATCACAGTGTACCCCGCCACAAAGCAAAACATCATGAAGGTGAATCTGATATTTTTAGAATTTTCCCTATTGAGCATATTACTCCAAAATGGGGAAGAAATAGGTTTCTACATTTACGACAAAGGGAGACATATTGGATTTGGAATATGAAGACCACAAATCCACATGGATTAAATGAACATATTGATATGGCTGCCTTTAATTAATCTGTTTATATCTCATTTTATCTTTCTAAGTTAATATCTGTGCTCTTTGAGTGTATATACATTGTAGTTTAGTTAATTGTGTATTATCTATTAGAGTGTTTAGCTTCAGTATCATAACATAATACTAGGCATTATTTCACCAACAACCTGTATTTGAGGTTTTTTTATCACATCTATCGGCATAAGATTTAGTAGGGCTTATTATGTATGTAATATGGTGTATACATTTGGCTGGTGCATTTGTAATCAACAATATAGCAATATTTTTCAATACTGCGGTGTTACTATTTATAGTTATATGTACTATGATGATATATTTTTTGTTCATTTATTTTGTCCTTACTGCGACTTGGGAATTTTATAGGTTAAATATTTTTTATGTATATGTTTTGTTGTATGATGTACAGGTTTAATATGATATGTGATCTAGTTGTGGTTATACAGGGAGTGCAGAATTATTAGGCAAGTTGTATTTTTGAGGATTATTTTTATTATTGAACAACAACCATGTTCTCAATGAACCCAAAAAACTCATTAATATCAAAGCTGAATAGTTTTGGAAGTAGTTTTTAGTTTGTTTTTAGTTATAGCTATTTTAGGGGGATATCTGTGTGTGCAGGTGACTATTACTGTGCATAATTATTAGGCAACTTAACAAAAAACAAATATATACCCATTTCAATTATTTATTTTTACCGGTGAAACCAATATAACATCTCAACATTCACAAATATACATTTCTGACATTCAAAAACAAAACAAAAACAAATCAGTGACCAATATAGCCACCTTTCTTTGCAAGGACACTCAAAAGCCTGCCATCCATGGATTCTGTCTGTGTTCTGTGTTTTGATCTGTTCACCATCAACATTCCGTGCAGCAGCAACCACAGCCTCCCAGACACTGTTCAGAGAGGTGTACTGTTTTCCCTCCTTGTAAATCTCACATTTGATGATGGACCACAGGTTCTCAATGGGGTTCAGATCAGGTGAACAAGGAGGCCATGTCATTAGATTTTCTTCTTTTATACCCTTTCTTGCCAGCCACGCTGTGCAGTACTTGGACGCGTGTGATGGAGCATTGTCCTGCATGAAAATCATGTTTTTCTTGAAGGATGCAGACTTCTTCCTGTACCACTGCTTGAAGAAGGTGTCTTCCAGAAACTGGCAGTAGGACTAGGAGTTGAGCTTGACTCCATCCTCAACCCGAAAAGGCCCCACAAGCTCATCTTTGATAATACCAGCCCAAACCAGTACTCCACCTCCACCTTGCTGGCATCTGAGTCGGACTGGAGCTCTCTGCCCTTTACCAATCCAGCCACGGGCCCATCCATCTGGCCCATCAAGACTCACTCTCATTTCATCAGTCCATAAAACCTTAGAAAAATCAGTCTTGAGATATTTCTTGGCCCAGTCTTGACGTTTCAGCTTGTGTGTCTTGTTCAGTGGTGGTCGTCTTTCAGCCTTTCTTACCTTGGCCATGTCTCTGAGTATTGCACACCTTGTG
This sequence comes from Bombina bombina, assembly GCF_027579735.1. Lineage (NCBI taxonomy): Eukaryota > Metazoa > Chordata > Amphibia > Anura > Bombinatoridae > Bombina > Bombina bombina. The sequence continues at coordinate 951,058,517 of NC_069500.1, read as the reverse complement.
CTTTTGGGCACTCCAGTGATGTTGCAGCTCTGAAATATGGCCAAACTGGTGGCAAGTGGCATCTTGGCAGCTGCACGCTTGACTTTTCTCAGTTCATGGGCAGTTATTTTGCGCCTTGGTTTTTCCACACGCTTCTTGCGACCCTGTTGACTATTTTGAATGAAACGCTTGATTGTTTGATGATCACGCTTCAGAAGCTTTGCAATTTTAAGAGTGCTGCATCCCTCTGCAAGATATCTCACTATTTTTGACTTTTCTGAGCCTGTCAAGTCCTTCTTTTGACCCATTTTGCCAAAGGAAAGGAAGTTGCCTAATAATTATGCACACCTGATATAGGGTGTTGATGTCATTAGACCACACCCCTTCTCATTACAGAGATGCACATCACCTAATATGCTTAATTGGTAGTAGGCTTTCGAGCCTATACAGCTTGGAGTAAGACAACATGCATAAAGAGGATGATGTGGTCAAAATACTCATTTGCCTAATAATTCTGCACTCCCTGTATGTTTGGTGGTCTGCATTTGCAGATATCGGTCAGTGTCAGAGCGCTTGGCTAAACCGGCTTCTTTCCTCCTTTTTATTTGGTCATTTTGAGAATTTTTATATTGTCACATCTAAGATCTATAGGTTCACTATGCGATACGTATGAGGTATTTACCTCTTATTACAATAGTAACTAAGTTATATTAGTTACTGCAATGTCAAAATGGCAATCGGCTAATTATCTTAGCCTCCGCTTTGTTATTTAGAGACAGTCCTCGTAATACGGCTCATATTATTTTGGCAGTTAACAATAAAGGAGAGTGACACTACACACCCTCGATAATGCACCAATAGAATGGAAGCCGATTTTGGCTCCTATTGGTCCGTTGATTTGCATACGCCAATCGGCAATAAACGCCGAATATATGTATATAAGTTGTGATGTTTTAACAGTTTATTACACCTGATGAAACGGTCTGTGAACCGGGAAACGCATTGTGTTTTAACTTTGTTTTATTAAAACTGGAGTTATTTTTATGACTTTTGTCACCACAATATATTATTTTACCATCCTACTTTGGGATTCAGCTGCCATTGTGGGATCACCCCATGTTATTATATTGCTTGGTTTACAATACAGCCTAGCTCACTTAATCTGGACTTTGAAGTACAGCTGCACTTGAGTAGCGAGAGGATAGCTATCTGGGCAGCTACTAAGAGTCCAGAGCGCATCTGTGGCACTTCTCAAGTGCCTTTTACATCTAGTAAGTACAACTTGTACGTGTGTGTGATCGTCTAACATCACTGATTTTGCACTATTGTGGCGCCTTCTTTTTCTTTTTACACTATTACAGAGCCTTGCTTATGTGCCAATAAGCTTTGGAAGGAGTACAGCATGCTCACGATACCCTACCATTGGGACCCTCAGTATCAAAGTTTGGAACAGAATATATTTTGGAACACTTTGGGATTGTTTTCCAGGACTATATCACTAATATTACATAGTGATCATGTTCGTTCTGTTTTGTTCTGATATATTATTTGACTCATATATATGTTATTATTGTACGTTACTTTGTGTATATATCTTATTGCACTTTTTTATTTTAGAGTATGCACATTACCTATATCCCCATATTAGTACCTGATATATGGGGCGGTATTATATTGCAATAATCTGTTATTAGCAATACTGTTGTTTGTTATAAACACTCCAACATTATCTATTAGCACACTACGGATTTATCGGATAGTTTTATCTGACTATTTCTCTTTTTGTGATTACTGCACATATTGCACTTTCATTATTCACTTTAATATGTCTAAGAGCAGGCGCCTCTAACATATCACTATCACTATAGCCCCAATTTATTGAAGTCTGGCGGACCTGATCTGACAGTGCGGATTAGGTCCGCCAGACCTCGCTGAATACGGCGAGCAATACGCGAGCTGCTGGTGCAACGCCGCCCCCTGCAGACTCACGGCCAATGGGCCGCCAACAGGGGGGTGTCAATCAACCCGAACATACTCAATCGGGTTGATTTCCGGCAATGTCTGTAATGTCTTTGTGACCGCTGCTTCATAATTGCTGAACCTGCAGGCTCGCCAGAAATACGGGGCATCAAGCTCCGTTCGGAGCTTGATAGATAGGACCCAATGACTTTATAAGTGTTGTGTTGCCATATCAGTATTTCCAATCCCAGTATTGTGTAATTGACACAAATTATTTCCTCTTAGTTGCAATATTAATCTGGCAATATTGCCACAGTTACTAGTTTAAACACTGGCTGTTATGTAAATGCTACTTTAAGAGATGTGATCAATATATTTTGCATTTTTAATAGAGCAACCAACAGATCTGTTGCCAATATTTACTCTGGTATTTGGATCTATGGCCACGGCACTTTAGCTTTTAAGACCCAAATTTTAATTTTTGATTAAATAAAGATTATTATTTTTATTTTTAGTCTGTTAAATGTTAAACACCAAGCACAATCTAAACAATATTACACTCTCTCTCTTTCTGTGGAATTAAGTGAGTGCTATACGTGTATTCTTTCTGCACAAACAGAGGATTCCTTTTCCCTCTGTGAGTGTATTTATGTGTTATGTGTGTGTGTGTGTGTGTGTGTATTTATGTGTTTACATGTGTAAATATGTCTGTAAATACAGACATACACATATCAATACATAAATGAAGTTACACAGTTAAGCATTTACGAGATATATGCTGCTTCATTGATTATAAGGGAGAGTCACAAGCAACTCACAGATGTGACATTTTTTTTTAAGTCTTGGGGGCCAGATGAACAAAGGAATGGATGGACAAGGCTCTCAACTTGGGAACCTGGCCCCGTCTTTGTGGTGAGCAAGCAGCAGACACTGTATGTCTGCTACCTACATGCACTATTCCATAAGGATTGCCTTGTGCAAAGCTGCCCCCTGTTCTTGCACAAGAGGATGGCCTGTTTATCACCCTGGAAGAACATGTTCAGTGTGATTTATCTCTGTTACAAGGTTAAAAAGCAGCAGTCCATTACCGCAAGGGTTCTAAACGCAGCATTCTCTGCCTAGTACATAATGTTGTGGAGAGTATTTTCAATGAGATGTTAGTTTCACTATTGTCCTTACTTTAACTGCTTTATACCATGCACATACTAATAAAATTACAGCTATAGGGGCGTGACTAAGCCGAGGCCAAGACAAGATGCATAGCTTTTGAGCTCCGATCTTTCTCTGAATATTTGGACGTTTTTCCCTACCTCTATATATAGACTTAGATTTCATATATTGGACTATGTGGATGGGAATCACTGCTACATCAAAAGGCACCAATTTCATAGAGAGGGATGGAGTAGAAGCTGAGTTAAACAAGCTGGAGAGCTGCGGCCTACCTCACGATAACATCTGTCCCCCCCCGGTTCCAAGTTTAACCGGGTTCAGCAGTGTTCATCTGCTATATAAAACAAGAATATCTCAAAACGCTATCAATATGGAGGACTTTCATCTCATCTTAAGAGTTAAATTAGAGGCCTTGGGGCAACTGATGGATCATAGATTTACAGATCTTGTTGACATGTGTAGGGGAGTCATGAGCCCGCGAAACACATTGCTGGTAGTATCGGGAGATACTGAAGAGGTTACAGACACAACATGGCCTTTACAACATGCGGATCTGGGATCGGACTTGACTCGGTGCTTTACACTGAGTAGCCCCGACCAGGAGTACAGGCATAGTGGGCAGCCGAGCATGGAGCAGCCTGAACGAACTCTACCTATGGCATGCGACATGAAGAATATGCCACTACCCTCAGACCTGCTGAAGCGGGATGCGGCCGGTCCCCTCGGTGGTGATGAGGGGTATGTAAGCACTCGGGCAGCACGATCGCCAGGTCTTCTTAAGCACTTCTCCTCAGCTCGTGACACGCAACGGGGCAGCCGCTACAGAGTCTTACCCATGGGTGAGTTGTTTCAGACCCGGTCCGTTATCACGGCGGGTATACCGCCCGAGATTGTCAGCTATAGTCGTACAGCTTCATTTTGCACAGCTCACTGGGCCCTCTGTTGTTCAGGAAGAGGCAACGGATACTCCTGGCTCAATACTGTGACTAATCTTAATGGGACTCAATGCTGTAAGAACCGGCTTGGGATCGGATAGTGTGATTCACCTTTTTAGCCTGATGTGAGTTGGTGCCTAGCGGTCTCACATGGCTTACCTTCACAAATGACAGCCAGGAAGTCGATATAAGGACATACAATCCTAGAGTGATCCCCAGTTGGTGGTTCACTTACAAACTATAGTGCTTATATATTAGCCGTTGTTGTTCTGCATTTATTTTCAAATATTGTTTATTGTTTGTTCTTTGTTTCTGTCTGCTTACCACACATCATTCATCTCACGATTATGTCAGGAGATCATTATGCCAACGCAACTGTGCCATTTTTGGCTATCGCATCATGACATTTCTTATTTTTGCTATTGATTATCCTTCGACATTAAACAATATGAGATCCTATATGCTAGTCAGTAGGAATTTGAATTAAATACAACAAATGGTAGTCTGCTTAGTACTAGATAACAGGAATGCTATATCAGTATAATATGGGTTTCATGTGATATTACATGCTATTATGTTCTTTGGCTACCTATAGTATTCATACCTACTACACTTAAATGGATGTATGTCTGGTCCTAGTTATTACTGTGTAAAATACTGTCTGTTCTCTATAAATCTATTTAACAACGGTCACTAACTTAGCACATAGCTACAAACTGTCACTCCCTTTGTCACTTATATTTCAGGGTAGCTCCTCCTCACACCTCTTTAACACATATTCTGTGTTTTATTAATTTACTACTTCATATCTACATACATGAGATTATACAAATATGGTACCTCTCAGAAACAAGAGTCTGTTATTGCTAGCAAGAGCCATTTTAAAGTATTATACTAATAGAAAGCAATTCATCCCCCAAAGGTACTTATCTTGAACTATTCTATATATTTAAAAGAGGTATCAATTTATTACTATTGCATTATAAGTTTGACATGGTTAATAATGACAATATGTTGTATTGTACTGCATGTGACGTTCACATGTTGTCTGTAGTTTTTTTCAAATAGGTGCTTATGCTTAGCACTAATGTGTCTGATGTTGGACATGGTGGTTATGAACATTTTCTGTTTGCAATTTGTAAATGTGATAATGCAAAATGTATATTATTGTCTGCAATACCTCAATAAAAAGCTTTGATTTAAAAAAAAAAAATTACAGCTATAAATTGTATGTGGATATGTATAATTTTGAATATATAGTAGAATTACTTATGGACAGTAGTAAAGCTTATAGATGAAAGCAAATTGAATCAATGTTTAATTTGTCATGAGAGATAAACTAAATGTATTAGGGATATTAATGTTATATTCAGCTCATTTAGTTTTATGTTAACATTAATCCTGGTTGCACCAAACTTATTAAATTAAAGTTAAAGTTGTTATAGAAGCATAACCCTTATATGTAACAATTTAATTAAACAAATTAGATGATAACATTATCTCCAACATTCAGTAAATCATTTTAATCCCTAACCTACTTTTGTACTACAACAGTAAGCAAGAGACAAACAGCTTTGGGCGTACATCTAAACAGAACAAAGATGCAATAGTTCTTTCATATGAATACTCTAATATTGGGTAGTTATAGTCATTGGGAGCTATTTATTAAAAGCTGGAGGGACAAGGTTTGCTCTTGTGATCGCTATGAGTAGGTAGCATACGCTGCCCGCATTAAACATAGCTCAAGCAGCAGCTTGTGCAATGCCACCCCCTGCTTGCGTATGGCTGTCAATCATCTCGTTTGGTTCGGGATGATATAACTCTTTGGCTAATTAGCTACTTAACTAGCATTTCAGTCCCTGTTCGGGAAAGTCCGAAGCCCTGAAGCCCCAAAAAATAAATGAGGCCCATTAAGGGCCAGATTAGGTGTGGATTGCTAACAGTTATGCATGAGCGAAAAGGGGTTTATCGCGAGTGTTTGTGCGTGTTGCGTTTGAGCTCTTGTTAACTGTTTCGCAAAACAGAAAAGTGTCACAAAAAACATCAAAAATATATTACAAAGTTAAACTCATAATAACACTAGCTAATAAAAATTATTAAAAAAAAGTTATAAGAGCTCAAAGATATGAGGTCTCAGGTGTTAGAAAAAAAGCAGGCAAAGGGCTTTAACATTGAAATACATATCTGAAGATATATATGTATGTAAAGATATACACACACATAAATACATATCTAAAGATATATATGTATGTAAAGATATACACACACATAAATACATATCTAAAGATATATATGTATGTAAAGATATACACACACATAAATACATATCTAAAGATATATATGTATGTAAAGATATACACACACATAAATACATATCTAAAGATATATATGTATGTAAAGATATACACACACATAAATACATATCTAAAGATATATATGTATGTAAAGATATACACACACATAAATACATATCTAAAGATATATATGTATGTAAAGATATACACACACATAAATACATATCTAAAGATATATATGTATGTAAAGATATACACACACATAAATACATATGTATTCATATGTAGCCATACATATATATATATATATATATATATATATATATAATGTGCATTGGAGCCCTTTGCAGTTAAGTAGATGAAAACATGTAAGAACATATTTATGCAATATTCATATTTAATAAAGTGTTATACTATGGAGCATATTTATCAAGCTCTATATGGAGCTTGAGGCCCCTTGATTTCGGCGACACCCGATTGGCCGCGAATCTGCAAGGGGCGGCATTGCACCAGTAGTTCACAAGAACTGCTGGTGCAATGATAAATGCTGACAGCGTATGCTGTCGGCATTTACCAATGTGCAGCGATGTGCAGCGGAAATTATATGCTACTTCGTATCATGTCCGCTCGCACATTGTTTAATATGCCCCTAAGTATTAATTTGTGTATATATATATATATATATATATATATATATGCATGTGTAATTATGAATAGAACATCGGAATGTGAAATATTTATAGGTATAAATATTATTTGTGCAAAAAACATAATATATACAGTATATATAATATTATATATATATATTTATGAATAAATAGAACATCAGAATGTGAAATATTTATATTTTCATGTCGGGTAAGCGCACTTGAGAATATGAAATCAGGTTTGCGCGCGAGTTGGGTGTTCGTTTTCTTATTTTTTTTTGCTCCATTGACGTCTATGGGGGAATACGTAAGCCTGCTTACAGTATTCTAATTTTGGCTTTTTACGCACGTCAGGTTGCATAAGCAGTATACTTTCAACTTGTAATATGATTGGGAGCATTAAATACCGCTCCACTTGTAATCTGGCCCTGAGTCATTTTGTCCTTCCTTTCTTCTATTTGACAATACAGTAGAATAAGCATCAAGCAGAATTAACGTTATACTGCTTGATGAACTGTAAAGTTGGGTGAATGTTTCGGCATATTTATTATTCATAAATTTTTTTGGCAACAATTGTTTATTTTAAACAAATATCAAATGTTTGCTGAACATTCAACATTGTTTTTATTATTGTTATTTTATATAAATTACAAAAGGTAACATCATTTTCAAATATTACCATTGGTATGCTGTTTCTCCTAGACTTCAATGCAAGTCTGAAGGAACCAACATACAAATGCAATATTTTAATGTTCTATTGGATAAACACGTGCATTTGTTTTGTTATGAATGTATATTCATTAACGAAACACAGATATCCATTTAGTTTTAAACAAGATGAATACCCAAATGAATGCAGCACAAAATTTAAAGAAGTTGAAGGAATAATGCTGAATTTGTCATTATTCATGTTTCTCTTACCTAAGTGCGCTGGAGAGCCGTTCCAACCTGCTCCTCTTCCCCAGCAGTGCTAACAGGAGGCTTAGGCCTCTAGTTATGAAAGTCTGGCGGACCTGATCCACCAGTGCGGATCAGGTCCGCCAGACCTTGCTGAATACGGCGAGCAATACGCTCGCCGTATTCATCATTGCACCAGCAGCTCACAAGAGCTGCTGGTGGAACGCCACCCCCTGCAGACTTGCAGCCAATAGACCGCCAGCAGGGGGGTGTCAATCAACCAGATCGTACACGATCGGGTTGTATTGTTGCGATGTCTGTCCGCCTGCTCAGAGCAGGCGGACAGGTTATAGAGCAGCGGTCTTTATGACCGCTGCTTCATAACTGCTGTTTCTGGCGAGTCTAATGACTCGCCAGAAACACGCGGCATCAAGCTCCTTAGTGTTGGCGCTCCAGTGCACTACGGTAAGTATTTTAGTCGCTACAGGTGAACTTTTTCACATGTAGCAGTGGAATATGTACTTTCAATTTAAAAAAAATTAATATTAATGTCCCACAAATGGTTGGTTTTTGTTAGTTTAAAACAAGATGAATACCAAACAGGGTGGGCACAAAATCTTAGAAATACAAAGTGTTTTGGATATTCTTAAAATTTGTTGTGCACATGTCTAATATTTGAATATTCAAAATGTATTTGATATGAAAGTTAATATGTTATATACAAACATTATATGTTAGAACAAATATCAAGGGGAACATACAATGTAGCATTTAAACATCAAACATTGGTCCATCACTATTACTTTGGTTAACAAGAATTTAGTAAATCAGCCTCAAAAAATCATTAGCATTTTTTCAATCTATTAAATATTAGTATTAAGTGAACCTAAATTTACAGAAGCTGTGTAACATAAATGTAGCAGTATTTACTAAAGTAAGTTAAATATTTAGCTCCATAATTCATCATTTGGAAATCTGCACACTGTATTATGTGCATGTACCACTGTAAGTATATATATATATATATATATATATATATATATATATATGGATTATATTGTTATGTTTACCACTCATATTTATTTTTGAGCAAAGTGTTTCTGTAAGCTTGCCATCAGACATATGCTTGAAAATGTATGACACCTTGCAACAGCAACATTTACTCAACAAAAGAAAGTAGTGTCACTTTCTTACATAATGTCAACATTTTAGTAAATAATTCATAGGCTTCAGAACACAAAACATGGAATGGATGGAAAACAATATTATACATGTCAATCGTGCACCTACAAAAACATGGAATTGTCATATTTTTGGGGTACTTTTTAACCTCTTGCGGACCAGAGAATGTGGCACCATATTGATTTTCTAAGCTAAATGATTTTTTAGGCGTACATTAATATCTCTTGATGGCTATTATACACAGTATACTAATTTGGATTCAGATTAACTGATTAGTGTGTTAGACACAGCTTAACTGCAAGAACAGAATGATAATTGAGGAACAGTTTATTTTTGGAATTCACATATGCTCAGCACAAACCCACAATGACACAAATAAGCACAATGACTTACAATTTAAATTGCTGTGGTTCTCTGACATTAGGGTGCATAAATTAACCATGATTTACTTTGAGAATATACAACAGATGCATAACAGAGACAATTTCTACTGTATTTTGTATGAACTTTAATCTTAACAGACACATTGAAAAATGTAAAACATTATTTCTAAAACTCAATGGCCTCTATTTAACAAAGTCTGGCGGACCTGATCCGACAGTGTGGATCAGGTCCGCCAGACCTCGCTGAATATGGAGAGCAATACGCTCACCGTATTCAGCACCAATTGGCCGCCAGCAGGGAGGTGTCAATCAACCCGATCGTATTCGATCGGGTTGAATTCCGGCAATGTCTGTCCGTCTGCTCAGAGCAGGCGGGCAGGGTTATGGAGCAGCGGCCTTTGTGACCGCTGCTTCATAACTGCTGTTTTTGGCGAGCCTGCAGGCTTGCCAGAAACACGGGGCATCAAGCTCCATTCAGAGCTTGATAGATAGGCCCCAAAATGTTTATTTTGTAACACAGATAGAGTGCAACATTTCAAAAACTTTCCAGTGCACTTATGGTATCAAATTTACTTTGTTCTCTTAGTATCCTTTTTTGAAAAGCAGGCAGATAGGCTTAGGCGTGTGCATGTGTCTGAACACTATGGCCCCAATTTATCAAGGTCTGTCAAACCTGATCCGACAGTGCGGATCAGGTCTGACAGACCTCGCTGAATACGGCGAGCAATACGCTCGCCGTATTCAGCATTGCACCAGTGGTGCAACGCCGCCCCCTGCAGACTCGCGGCCAATAGGCCGCCAGCAGGGGGGTGTCAATCAACCCGTTCGTACTCGATCGGGTTGATTTCCGGTGATGTCTGTCCGCCTGCTCAGAGCAGGCGGACAGGTTATGGAGCAACGGTCTTTGTGACTGCAGGCTCGCCAGAAACACAGGGCATCAAGCTCCATACGGAGCTTGATAAATATGCCCCTATATGGCAGCATTTTGCAAGAATACATTTAACAGTGTTATACACTTGCAACATCACTAGGTGGCAGTAGTGCTTACTATCATTTAGTTATCTAAAAGTGCACACTACATACCTAGGTATCTCTTAGAAAAGAATACCATGAGAAAACAATCATATTTGATAAAAGAAGTAAATAAGAAACTTTAAAAAAAAATATATTGCATGCTCTGTCTAAATTGTGAAATACATTTTTTCATGTCCCTTTATTAATGCAGATCACAATATAGAAAGCTAAAATAATACAATAGGGATATTATCACAATATTTAAGACCTAGGCACTTTTCCATTTGCCTTAAATTAGAACACATACTAAAAACAAATTAAAAATGTAATTTATTTGTATATCTTCACAACAAATCAAAAAGCTATTAAATATTTTTCAGCTCGTTACAGTTTAAATATGCTAAACCATGGCCTAGACTCAATAAAACCCCATTTGCTTATATATGTTTTCATTATTCTAAAATAATCAAAATATGCCTACATAGTGGTGGAAATATATAAACAAAATTCCAATGATTTATTGTTTCATCATCTATTAAAGAATACCTTACATGTTAATACTCTAGGCTGTCAGGCAATTATAATATTATTAACAAGTCACAAAAATATTTTATTTTTAATAAGTCTCTAAATTAGAGCTGCTCAGTTATATTAATCTGTGATGAATTATTGATTGTAACTGTCAATTACTTCATAAACTTTATGGAAGTATTCTCCTTGAATTAAAAATCAGCTTCTCTACTCAACTATACATGACAAACACCATTCTATATTTAGATCATAAAGATGTAAAGGTTTCACAATAAAATATATTGGCAAATTTTCTTAAGGCAACAAGTAAAGGCAAAATCATATTGATAAATAACATTTAGTGAATATGTAAACATACATTTGAGCTAGTTTTATCATTTTTAACAAGCAGCCATGACTTAAACTTGAATATACGGTTTTATACTATCTCAAACGTTGTATATAATCCCCGCTAGAATTTCTACCTTTTTACTCATCACTCTTCTTTAATTAGGCAAAGTGGGCAGATAATTAATTGCACAACCTCTCAGATGTGTATTTGCTTGACTGGTCAATTGCTAAAACTTTGCAAATCTTTCCCAATTGTATTATGTGTTGTGTAATGGAAATCTTGCTAACTAGTACAGTGAGAAACGTGCTGTAGAATCTATTGTCTCTTAATCAAAGATATGCTTCTGGGTTTTACTTTGTGAGAACATGTTAGAGGTGAAAACAGCCATTATAGTGATACAATGACATGCTGTTTATTTTTATCACTAGCAATGATGCAACTCCATGGGGCCGAATTATCAAGCTCCAAATGGAGGTTGATGCCCCTGTCTCTGCACGAGCCTTCAGGCTCACCAGAAACAGCAGTTATGAAGCAGCGGTCTTAAGACTGCTGCTCCATAATTCCTCCGCTGCCTCTAAGGCCGCGGTCGGCAATCTGCCATATCCTATACGATCGGGCTCATTGACACCCCCTGCTAGCAGCCGATTGGCCACAAATCTGCAGGGGGCGGCATTGCAAAAGCAGTTCTGGTGAACTGCTTGTGCAATGTTAAATGCCGAAAGCGTATGCTGTCGGCATTCAGCGATGTCTGTCGGACATGATACGCTACAGCGTTTCATGTCAGACAGACATTTATAAATTGGCCCCTTATGTGTTTAACCCTTCCAATTGCCTTAAACACATGGCTAAAATAGCTCTCAGGAGCAGCAGAACACTGCTGGATCCAATCAGCAATGCTAGTTGATCTACCCAACCTTTGTGGGGGATTCAACACATAGATTTGCAGCATCACTAGTTATTGTATTACATGTGCTAATGAATTTGAGAATGAAATGTTATCTCTATAATGGCCCATTAACAAAAAATATATGGGGCCCCATTATTAAGCTGCAAAGGTTTGTGTAAATGACCCTGAAACAATAGGTCAAGCTTGCGTGAGTGAGCCTGAAATACTAGTTTACTGCTACTTAAACTCTCCGCCACCTACAGAGTGGTCGATTCCAATCATTCATATCCAATCAGGTTGATTGACAGCCCCTGCTCATGGTTGCAGGTGAGTAGGGGGTGCCATTGCACAAGCAGGGCCCGGGCGGACAAGGTTCATGGTAGCGAAACATGTCCACCCAGCACATGATAAATGGAGCCCATGGTGTTAATTATACATTCAATGTCAATTTACTGACAGTCACAAAATAGGAACATAACTTAGAAATTATTATTTGAGCTGATTTTACATTTGGCAAACACAGCAGTTACGCATTGATGGTTTTATAAAAAGAGCTATTTAAGGTTTTGATGTCTAAAGGAGGTCTTCTAAAAAGGATCATGGTCAAAAAAAATAGTTATATGGAAAGACTGTTATCTTAAAGTAATGTAAAAATACTGCGGATCAGGTCAGCAAGACCTCGCTAAATGCGGAGAGCAATAGGATCTCCGCATTTAACATTGCACCAGCAGCTCACAAGAGCTGCTGGTGCAACGCCGCCCCCTGCTGACTCGCGGCCAATCGGCCGCCAGCAGGGAGGAGTCAATCAACCCGATCGAATGGAGCTTGATAAATGTAAAAATAAGAATAAATCTTTAGTCTTTAAAAAGTAAGGTGTACCACCATGCAGAAACCTAGGTTTCTTGTATCTTATCTCCTCTGCTTAATACAATTAGGACATATTTTAATAAGTTGCATGAGTTACCAAATTGAGCAAACAATGGCTTTTTAGATTTTAAATCTGAAAACAACAAAAAAGGGAAAATTAAATCATTAAAGTATTTTGGATTTTTGTTGTTACTACACATAATTAAACATTTTATCCCTTTAATATGTATAGCTTACAAGAGAGAAGGGGGTAGGTTATATGATCAAAACCTCCAAGTATATTAAAGCAACAGTAAACGCCAGTCAACATTTCTTTTGTGTTGCTATAGAATAACACATCAGTCAAGTCTTCAGCCCTTAATAAATCGTCCCCATAATGTTTTTTTTTTGTTTTTTTTTACAAATTAACATTCTTTTTACTACAGTTATTTTTCAATAGCAGAACTCCACTAACTAGTTGCCTTATTTGGAGGAACCAATCTGGGCTTTCGTCTGCAGACAACAAGGTTATCCGCTGTCCTAAAGTTAGTATAAAGTGAAATGTTTTCCAATTGTTATCAGTTGAAGCTAAATAGGGACAGATATGTAGCAGGGTTATAACCTTTAGAAGTCAGCAGGATGCATTTTATGATCTAAAAGTTAGAAATCACTCTATTTTCAGAGCTAAATTACATGAAAAGTGGAAAAAAATGGAATGAAAATATATTGCAAAGTTGTTTCATTACACATAACTAAACATTTTATATAAAAAATCTCAAGTTGTTAATTTTCTTTTTAAGGGGATAAAATAATTTTTCATACAAAATATTAACATAGGTAACAAGAGGGTTATGATCAAAGTTGAATTAAGCTTCCATTAGATTTTGTTAGTACAAATACTGCCTGGGATTTACACAATGTAATCGTGTGCCTCTTTGTAAAAAACATACAACAAAGTGGTAGACTCTCAGCAGTTTTTTTAAAGCATCTATTGTCTCACTCCTGTATTCTCAGTGTGACTGTGCAGCATGGTCTAATCATGAAAGAGTTGTACGTAGCCTTGCAAGACTCCAACCAAAACATATCAGAGGCTTGACACCCTATTTATACCTGAGATTAGTACTCTGGTCATATTTTAAAGAGATAGAAAGATGAAAATTAAAATGTGGATGGGTGCACTTAAATTTTAAATAGACAAATGTTTGCAATATAATTGCATCAGCAAGAATGCTTCTCCTAAAATGTATTACTGACTTCCAGAAGAATACACACATAGGAGCCGATTTATCAAGGGCCGAGTGGCCCCTGATGCCTCTGCTTCTGCGCAAGCCTTCAGGCTCGCCGGAAACAGCAGTAATTAAGCAGCGGTCTTAAGACTGCTGCTCCATAACTGGTCCGCTGCCTCTGAGGCTACGGTCTGTAATCCACCCGATCATTGATTGATTGGGTGGATTGATACCCCCTGCTAGCGGCCAATTGGCCGCAAATCTGCAGGGGGCGGCATTGCACAAGCAGTTAATCAGAACTGCTTGTGCAATGTTAAATGCTGACAACGTATGCTGTCCGCATTCAGCGATGTCTGTCGGACATGATACGCTACAGGGTATCATGTCGGACAGACAATGACAAATAGGCCCCATAGGCTGAGAGAGCCCGTGCACCATTATTCAAACACTATACCTTCTCCGAGAGTCAGTAGTGGCTTGTATGACACAAATTAAAAGGTCATAATACCCATATGAAAATCACTTGAAAGTGATGCAGCATAACTGTAAAAAGCTGACAAGATCATATAATCTGAGCATCTCTAGGTATAAAACAGATATTTTACTGTGATCTCACTGCAATCTCACAATATTTCATAGTAAACGTCCTTAAACTAAGGAGGGACTCCTGATTGGCTGCTTAAGGTCTGCTTACAATGGGATGTAGCTACTGAGGAACTTTTGAGGTAAAATATCTTCCTTTTTTACATAAAGATGTTCAGGTGGTATTTTCTAGTCAGCTTTTTACAGATGTGCTACACCCCTTTTAAGTACTTCAACATTTAAGTATCATGTCCCTTTAGGTCTTCACAGACACAATACACACCACCACCAGGTCTCTGAGCTTATCTACTGGTGCATGGGCTCACACAGCATATGTGCATATTCTGCTGATTTTTTTTAATAGCTTTTACTAGAAGCATTTTTGCTAATGAAAGCATATTGCATAAATGCTTCTATTTAAAATTAATATGCACCTATGCACATTTCAGTTTTTATGCACATTTCAGTTTTTACCTTTCTATCCTTTTAACTGAAATCAGTGTGTGTGGTATGTCTTCAAAACAGAAAGTAAAATATTTGATTATTTTATGCGGACATGCTAAAGGGACACTCAAGTTAAAATTAAACATTCATGATTCAGATAGAGCATGCCATTTTAAACAACTTTCCAGTTTACTTCCATTAATAAAATGTGCATAGTCTTTTTATTTTTAAACTTTTTGAGTCACCAGCTCCTACTGAGCATGTGCAAGAATTCACAGAATATACGTATATGCGTTTATTATTGGCTGGTGGCTGTCACATGATACAGGAGCAGTAGAAATAAACATAACGTTGAAATTTGTCAGAAAAAAAATCAGCTTGCTCAGCCTGATGTTTCCGGCTCACCGGAAACATAAGTTAAGAAGCAGCGGTCATAAGACCGCAGCTCCTTAACTCATCCGCCATCTTTTAGGTGATGGACTTCAATCATCCCGATCAGATATGAGATCAGATATGAGATCAGATATGAGATCAGATTGCCCGCAAATGTGCGGGGGGGGGGGGGGGGGGGGGACAGCATTGCACAAGCATTTCACCAGAAATGCTTGTGCAATGTGAAATTCCGACAGTGTATGCTGTCGTCATTTAGCGATGCAGGGCGGACATGATTCGCTAAGTGCAATTGCATTGTCTTTTTAATCAGGCATTTGTTCATTGTGCAAATATACTGTAGTCACTGGTCCTTATATTAGGAACAAAGAGGTGCATTTGCATGCATAGGTATCATTTGCCCTTTTCTACCTAAGCAGTTATACATTGCACTTGTAGAAAATAAATATGCTAGAAGGGAAGTCACTGGGCAAAAAGAATCCCAAGGGCCACAAAGGAAGTATATAAATAAACTGTGACTAGGGCACCAATGGAATAAACCCATGCCTGTATGGTTTACCATAAGGTAGACTGAAAGCTTTTCAGCAAGTAATACATTCTTTTGTAATCCTATGTAAATTTCATTGTCAAGAACAGTTATGTACTTAAACAACCTATTGGAAAAATAACCCACATATATGCACAACTTATACATTTTGTCACCAACATGCGTTTTATTTGCAGTATATCCATATGCTTTAGTGTAATAATGAATTAGCTCCATGTCTACTGCACACAACAGATAAAACACAATATTTGCTTCAGCAAGGTTACTTATGCTTCTCTCAAATCCTTAGTAATCCTAATCATTGCCCCTGCATCTGTGCATCTGTGAATTATATGTACCATTTCTTGAATTAGATTTCCAGCATCGCCATTCAGCTCTGCTTTTATTACTTATTTTGCATTGATTAAGCTGAAGGTGAAATTCTAAATTAGCTCTTAACTGCGGGGGCTGAAACTGATTTTTCCTATGGTTTATTCCCATTATAGCTACGTTCACATACTTTAAAAAGCTGAGCAATTAGCAGTCAGTCCAAAGAAAGACACATTACATGAAAACAATCATTCTGAATGGACATGAGATATATTTTGGCAAGTCAATGCGGCTTATAAATCAGTGAAAGTCATGTAGATGGGAAAACTAAATTAAATATTTTCACTTTTTCTTGGCCATAAAATATGTATTGTTACCATAGGCCTATTTGCTTGAACAAATAGATAGACAGACAGATAGATATATAGATTTATCTATTAAAATATAGGGTAATGTGTGGATAAACAATATACTTCTATAACTCATGTATTGAAAGACTATTGTTTCAACCATATCAATTTTATTGTTTATAAATTTTTATGATAAATATGTTGCTCATCGGTTTGGCTGTTATACAACAAGTGCTTCTTGAGAATGTTAGATATACAAGTAAAGCGCTTAATACTGATCTGATTATAGCTTTGCAAAATGTGAATATGGTCACATGGTGTGTGTGTTTGTATATGGGTGTGTTTTATGTATAAATATGTGTTATATCAAGAATTTCAGTATTTTTATAGTTTGTCCTTATATTCCAAGGAATGTTAACTATTTAAATACATAGGGGCTGATTTATCAAGGCCCAAATGGAGCTTAATGCAGCTGTTTCCGTGCGAGCCTTCAGGCTTGCCGGATACAGGAGTTAAGAAGCAGCGGTCATACGATCGCTGCTCCTTAACTCGTCCACCACCTGTGAGGCGGCTGACAGCAATCAGCGTGATCGAATACAATTGGGTTGCTTGACACCCCCTGCTAGCGGCCGATTGGCCGCTAATCTGCAGGGGGGTATTGCACAAGCATTTCACGGGAAATGCTTGTGCAATTATAAATGCAGATAGCGTATGCTGTCAGCATTTACTTGATGCACAGCGAACATGATCCGCTACAGCAGATCATGTCCATCCGCACAATGATAATTCGGCCCAATAAACAGTAATAGGCCTACTTAACTGAGGGTCCAAGTGCAAACATTTTTAGGCCCCCCAAAAGTAACTCAGTAGTAAGTAATTGCTGCTCTGTATAATGATTCTGAATAACTAGATAGACAGACAGACAGATAGATATCAGTTAGCTGCCTCATCAAGTCTGTCAGGTCCCATGTGAAATTCATAAATTAAAAAAAAGTAAATAAAGACATTGAAAAATCAGGAACTGACTTGAGACGTTCACTATCATTGTAGAGTAGAAGATGCAATGTATTTGCATATGAATGTGCATTTAATTATTTTTTAACTTCCTATTTTGCACTTAATCTAATCGTATTTAATTATAACCATTTAAATTAATTTTCCTTCTTGAGATAGTCGCAAATAAAATATAAATCTGCATTAGAACAGGATCAAAACTTGCATTTTCATTGAAAACATTATTTAAATTAATGTAATACAAGATAAATTACTTTACAAAGCAGTATCGGGCTAAAAGAGGCTGCTCCAAGTGGTAAATCACCATAGAACCAGCTAATGAGCTGTTGTTGGTTCCAGAGAGTGTTTCTCTTTCTTTCTGTACACATTTATTGCATCTAGCCTAATCTCTGGATACTAACATTATACGTAGCATTCGGATTAATCTTTGGTAGTTATATTTTGGCATTGAATCCATAAGTTTTTTTGTTTTGTTTTTTTTTTCTCTTATCTTGCACCAAAATTCTCTAACGCTTGTGAGATTCTCTATGCAAAATTCAAGTGGTGAAATTAAAATTATATTGCCTTTTAACTTGTTAGCCCTGTCTTTTAGACAATTCCTTAAGGACAGCTTCTTTGAGTGTTTTTTTTTCACATTACATCTAACAAAGTTTTGATAATTGGGCATCTAGACTATAAAACAGCTCTTATTTAAACCTTTTAAATAGGACTAGAAAGGTAATTTGTTAAAATAAATTTTCAAGCAGGAAGGACTACTGAATAATAATAAAAATAACAATAATAGTAATAATACAAACAAACAAATAAATAAATAAATAAATAATTAGAAAACATTTCTAAAGAATACCCCCCCCCCCCACACACACACACACACACACACTTGATTGGAATCTATAAAAACCCCTTCATTCCTATGGCTTGCTGCTTTGTTGGAGACTCTTCACATAATTTCCTAAAGACATGGGCAAAATTACCTAATGCATTGTGATAACATTATTAAATAAATCCTGGTTGCTTATACTTTTATAGCATTCCATGGGGTATTATTATAGCAGGCATTTCATAACATTAATAGACACTTTCTACAAAATCTCATTGGCTAATATGCATTTCCTGCTAAAGCTAAGTGGTTGATATGTACTTCCTGTCAATTGTTATTGAGAATTAGTATGAAATACTTCAAAACAAGTGCATAGTTGATATTGGTATGCCAATTTAAATTCAAATGTAAACATTATTACTTCATATTTTTAGAGACAATTAAATGTCCTTATTTTAATGTTACTGTTTCATAAGTATAACATTATTTCTGAGTATGGTGTCCCGTTAAATTTAAAAAAAAAAAGGTAATATAAAGTAAAATCCAAACAAGACCACCATGAATAATATCCAGTACCATTTGTATTTGTGGCCATCTTTGATAGCACCCTCTATTTTTAAGGAACCAAACTACTTCTGAATAGTAGTAGTTTTCTTTAATGAGCTCTAATGTAATTTCATATGTGATGTCACATGTAACATAATTAGTCTCTATAATTAAAAAAAAACTGCTTTACATCTGCAAGGATAGGATGATTAAAGGGCCATTATACCCAAATGTTTAAACACTTGAAAGTGATGCAGAATAGCTGTAAAAAGCTGACTAGAAAATATCTCCTGAACATCTCTATGTAAAAAAGAAAGATATTTTACCTCAAAAGTTCCTCAGTAGCCACCTCCCATTGAAAAGGATTTCTAAGCAGCATTTTAGTGTGTCTGTCCTGGGACAGCTGAAAGGATGAGCCTCGTGAACTCTCATATTATTTCACCAATCAGGTAAAGGAAGCTTACTATGAAATCTCATGAGAGTTAAGTGAAATCTCATGAGATCACAGTAAGAGTTCATGACCTCAGCACTGCTGATGCTGATTGGCTGCTGTTCATTTCTTAATTTTTTTTTTATTTTTACCTGCAGCTGGGAGCAGGTGAAGTATAACTTTTTACACAGCACTTATTCTGCTGAGCTGAGGAGATTGTGAGGTAAAATATCTTCCTTTTTTATATAGAGATGCTAAGGTGATATTTTCCTGTCAGCTTTTTACAGTTATACTGCATCAGTTTTAAGTAATTTAGCATATAAGTATTATGTCCCTTTAATGTAATAATTTCTATGACAAGTAAGGTTATTTGGTAATGCTGGACAAACTTGCACGCAAAAACTGTAAAACGGTATTATACATACAAATAAAAATGCTAAAGAAACATCATACTTTGAATTATATTATATGCAAGCACAGAGCTTTTAGCAATGCCAGCTGCCACAAAGTTAAACCCTGTGTTCCACTAACAATGTTGCTTCCAGCAATCCTCATTATTTTCAATAGAAAGCCGCTCAGAAATCTGAGACCTCGATATGAAGCCCCATTTCTTATTGCAAGTTGCAAATTCTCAAAGGTCTACACGCTGCTAGCATGCATATCCAGTGAGTTTTAGTACATTTAAATGATAATGTTAAGGTATTTTACAATGCAAATGAATTAAAACTAACATTCCGAAGGAACATTTTCAACAATATTCTCTAATAGAAAGAGTTGGTTATAGAACTGATATGTTATGGAACTGTTACTTAAAGGGACAGTCAAGTCCAAAAAAACTTTCATGATTTAAATAGGGTATGCAATTTTAAACAACTTCCCAATTTACTTTTATCACCAATTTTGCTTTGTTCTCTTGGTATTCTTAGTTGAAAGCTAAAACTAGGAGGTTCATATGCTAATTTCTTAGACCTTGAAGTCTGCCTCTAATCTGAATACATTTTGACCACTAGAGGGCATTAGTTCACATATTTCATATAGATAACATTGAGCTCATGCACGTAAACTGACCTAGGACTGAGCACTGATTGGCTAAACTGCATGTCTGTCAAAAGAACTGAAATAAGGGGGCAGTCAGCAGAAGCTTAGATACAAGATAATTACAGAGGTAAAAAGTATATTAATATAACTGTGTTGGTTGTGCAAAACCTGGGAATGGGTAATAAAGGGATTATCTTTCTTTTTAAACAACAAAAATTCTGGTGTTGACTGTCCCTTTAAACAAATAGTTTTGGACAATCAAATGTTTATAAAACCATTAAAATTTGGTATTCAAATATAATTGTTTTAAAATGTTACTTTCGTTTTCAAATGCAATAATTAGATTGAATATCCACATTCAAAATTTCAATTGTAACATTCAATTTAATACTATTTAGAAGTTCAATAGTTCATGAATTCGAGAATTTAGTAAATGGATACATAATAGATACAAATGCATTGATAAAAGTTTTTCTATTTTTAATATTGCATAATTGGAATATTACATTAAAACAGAGCATTAGCAACACAATGACGTTAAATGAATGTTAGAATGTTGTACAAACATTCAAAATCCAAAATGAACAACAAATGTGTTAACATTTGTTTCATTCTTTGAATGTAGCAAAACATTCGCCCATCCCTAATTGCATCTTCCACTGGGCTGTATAGCAGAAGCAGTCAAAGGAGCGAGTTGCAATTAATCATGACGGTAAAGTTATGCGGTAGCCAATTAAAGTCTTGCCCTCTTTTTAAAGGGACACTGAAGTAAAAAGTAAACGTTTATGATTCAGATAGGGGATACAACCCACCACCTAAAAAAAAAACACTTCCTAATATACTTCTATTATCAATTAGCTCTGTCTTTTTAGATACATATTTTCTAAAACACCAGCTACTACTGAGCATGTGCAAAGCTTAGTGTATACATATTTGTGTCTAAGTTGATGATGGTACATGACAGGAGTGACGCGACCGGAAACAGAAGCAATCATTGAAACTTCTCAGAAAACAATTAATATTCTGACTTTTGTAAGTGCTATTGTATTGTCTTTTTATTGTTGCATTTAATGGTCATTTAATACAGCAGAAAGTGCAGTTGCCTTTTATTCCAGTCAATATGTACATTTTTGGAGATCAAAATGTGTATTAGTGATTTTCCATCTTGAAGCATTAGTACATACTGTGTAAAGTGCTCACTGAGCCTTTTAAGTGGTCTCCAAATAATAAACTGTACAATTCATGTATTTGAAGCCCAGAAGTATTTGGCAATCTTTTCTATGGGACAGCATGTCACCCCTAGATACATTTTTGAGTGTTGTTACAGTAAACAGTATGGTTGTGATTTAACATTACTTTAGTTCCTCTCCAAGTTTCTAACATACACATTGTTCACATTGTTCAAGCGCATCTCATCCATGCAGATGAGGAGAGCTTTTCTGAAATGTGCCTAATCATATTGACTATAAGAGAAAATATTATTTGGTCTGTATAATCATTAGACATTTAAACATGTAAAAACATAAATAAAATATCTTATTTTAATAAATTACTATCACCCCACAGAGTAGTACAATAGAAAGAGATCTACCAAGGGGAAAAAATGATTGCAATAGATACCCATAAATATTTTTATCCCCCCTTTTACCAAGTGTAAGTTCCATAAACATATGGGAAGTGCAGCTATACTGAGAGATAAAAAAGGAAAAACAGAAATAATTGGGTGTGAGAAAGGGAAATTTGGGAACAAAGAGGAGCTCAATATTTGTATGTAATGATAGATAAAAAAATGTGAATAAGGAAAATAACATATCAGAAGAAAGAGAAATATGATAATTGGCAATGTTTTATAACTATATATAAACATATATACACACAAAGACACACACACACACACACACATATATATATATATATATATATATATATACTAGTCCTAAAGCCCGTGTACACGGGCCATTTTTTGCAGTACAGCGGTCCCACCCCTTGCTCTCTCTTTCTCCCTTCTCTTTTGCTCTCTCTTTCTCCCCTCTCTTTTACTCTCTCTCTCTCTCCCCTCTCTTTTACTCTCTCTCGCTCCCCTCTCTTTTACTCTCTCTCCCCCCTCTCTTTTGCTCTGTCTCTCCCCCTCTATTTTGCTCTCTCTCTCCCCCCTCTCTTTTGCTCTCTCTCTCCCCCTCTCTTTTGTGCATTCTCCCTCCTCTCTTTTGTGCTCTCTCCCCCTCTCTTTTGCCTTCTCTCTCCCCCCTCTCTTTTGCTGTCTCTCTCCCCCCTCTCTTTTGCCGTCTCTCTCCCCCCTATCTTTTGCCGTCTCTCTCCCCCTCTTTTTTGCTGTCTCTCTCACCCCTCTCTTTTGCTGTCTCTCTCCCCCCTCTCTTTTGCTATCTCTCTCCCCCTCTCTTTTGCTGTCTCTCCCCCCTCTCTTTTTGCTGTCTCTCTCCCCTCTCTCTTTTGCTGTCTCTCTCCCCCTCTCTCTTTTGCTGTCTCTCTCTCCCTCTCTCTATCCCCCTCTTCTGCTCTCTCTATCTCCCCTCCTCTGCTCTCTCTATCTCCCCTCTTTAGAGCTCTCTGTCTCTTAGCAGCCGGCCCCGGGATCTGGCCCCGCCCGACCCACCCATGCCACGCCCAGCCACGCCCACATCACACCTGGCCATGCCCATGTCGCACCCGTCCGCCCACGCCCACGTCACATCCGCCCTAACCACGCCCACTCTGCACCCGCCACGCCCACTCCACCACACAACGCCAGGTTAGTTGGAAGGCTAGGTGGGTTTGTCCTCGCACGCAGTCTCTACTGCGCATGACAGCTTTGGACAAACACACAGCCTTTTATTATATAGGATATATACTTAGATAGATAGATATATAGAGTTTTGTGTGCTTGTCGTATACATTACTTCTAATATTCTTAATTTTCATGGCATTCTTTGTTGAAGAAGCAACAAAGCACTAGTGGGAGCTAAATGACAAGTCATATATGTGCAGCCACCAATCAACACCTAGCTCCCAGTAGTGCATTGCTGATCCCAAACCTAGGAATGCTTTTCAACAAATGATGGATACCAAGAGAACACAGTAAATTATATATTAGAATTCATTACTTTTATGTCCCCAGGAAGACTGTAGTACAATGAAACATTTCAAATGGAATAATCGTACCTAATTTAATTAACTAATTGATCTTCTTGCAGAATCCAGGCTAAACCACAGATGCTTCAGCCAATCAAATACAATAGTTCCCCCCCCCACCAGTAATGACAATGGTGGCACACTTTTGAATGCTATTTGCCCAAATGGAAAGAAACCCTGAGCATGAGCGTTATTTAACATATGCATTAAATTAAAATATTAAGTTTATTATAAATATTTAAGTAGCTCATCTGAAGCAGATCTAATCTTGGCAAAGAGCTAAGCCAGTATTTCTTTCATTTAGTTTGTTGTTTTTCGCTGTGGTTCACAAAATGTAAGGGTGCGCATTGAATTCTTGCATTACTGAAAAAAATCCTTGAACTTATGTTATACCCTTCAAAAATATATATATTTTCTTTTATTTGTAAGGTCAATGATGCATTCTCATGCTGTTCATGAGATCAGAAATCAGTTTAGAAAATGTAACACATTGAAAACAAAATGTTTTTTTATGGTTTTACCCATGTAACTGAGGTTACTTGAACATATTGCTGAATTATAGATTTTTACTTCCTGGAAAAGTAATTCATTGACATGGTTGAAAATCATTGCTACTTGACCAGATTACTAGCAGACACTTGTATTGTGAACAGAGGTCACATAGTTTATCAGATACAATTCTATTAGACAAGAGTTGTATTACTTGAGGTAATTAGACTTCTGCTTGCTTTCTTATCTCAAATTAAGGAGAATTATTAAGTATCCTAAGTAACCATCCTGACAAAGAAGCATAGTCAATTGTTAAATGACTTTATTAACCTTATCTTTTCAAATAATACTTGTCTTAATAGAAATATTTCAATATGGGTTCATAACATTGGTATTACTTGTGTTTAATTTTTAAAGATTAATTAAACTTCAGTTATAAGCAAATAAAGAACACATTGTTGCAAAAAGCCTGTGAAAAAATATAACAGAAAAATCATTTACGTCACTTCAAAAACATTATTAAAATGCCTTTAAAAAAGCATTTTTTTTGGAAATGTATTATGGTAGGATAGGCTGTGAGACTTTTAGGACATGAATATGTTATATAATTATTAATAAATGAGTCTATGGCCCCCATTTATGAAGCTAATACTTGTTCTATCCACTACCTCAAGGGTTGCGTAGTTAAATCATCCCAATCACAAGCAATTTGGCTGCCGTGCAGACAAGGTTCCTGGAAAGGAACCTTGTCTGTCTGCACCATGATAAATAGGGGCCTATATTTATATTTAAATATTTGTATATATTTAGTTACAGAGTGGAGATCAGAAAATTATTTGCTTCTGCTTGTTTAATAAATCTGTTTATTAAAGTATAATGAATCAATAGAGCAGAATCTGTTCTACACCACCTTAAGGGACATGAACTAATGTGAGCCTAACTTTTCAGGATTGGTAGGATTGATAAGTAAGAAGATTACATGGAAGTTCTGGTTAGTTTTCAGCCAATATCTATTAATCCATTGTAACATACTTGAGTAGCAAGAATTGTGTACATTACCCACTAAACATAATGTTTTATGATTAATAGTTTCTTACATTATATGACAACCACACAATTTTTTTTGAGCACTGATTGTGCTCCCTTACCATATGAAGTCAGATCACTGATCATTACAGAGATTGACACTTTTGGTGCTGGCGGGAGTGGTGGGAGGAAAGGAGAGAGAGGGTGGGCAGCCCAGCACAGAAGAGGAATACCTACACTACAAAAAAAGTTTTGAAGAAAGAGGGAAGGATGGGTCCCTACACTACAGAAAAATGTTGTCTGGAGGTGTCGGGGGGACCATACACTACAGAAAAAAAAAATATAATAAACATTAAATAAAAAAGTTTATTTTTTACTGGAATACTGACTGCTAGTATAATAAAAAAACTAAACTAAACTGCATACTGGCAGACTGTCTACCAGTACCTAAGATGGTGGTGACCAGTGCAATGGGGGGTGGAAGGAAGATAGCTGTTTGGGAGGGATCTGGTAGGGATTAGAGGGTGGGAGGTGTCAGGTGAGAGGGTAATCCATACACTAGAGCAAATATTAACCTTACAAGCTAACTGATTAACCCATTCATTGCCCTGAATTTCAGAAGTTTAGTGCACAGCTGCAATTTAATTGCCAAAAATTGTCTAATGTTTTTGAACATAGGGGATCCCAGAGAAGCTTTTACAACCATTTGCATTTTTAAAAAATATAATAGAATTTGTCGGCCAAATAGTGGCATGAAATACATGAAAATGGGCCTAGATCAATACATTGAGTTCTCTACTTTAAAAATATATATATAGTTTTCATAGGAAAATAAAATAAAAAAAATGTTCTTTTTCTGTTTAAAAGGAGTAATAGCTAACATTTTCTGGAACTTTGTTAGCCCAATTAACAAGTATCACTACTTACTCTGCAATACTTTAGTTATTTTGACTACCAAGATTTACATATTTTTTTATTGTGTTCTAAAATGCAAATTCTAGTGTATATTTATTTAAAACAACAAATTATTACAGTACTGTATTATTTATCTGATGGTACAATGTATACAAAAGAATTTAAAATGATATAAAATTACCTTTAGGTTGCATTATGACATGTACATATTGCCTAATGACATAAGATATTGTTGTTTACACTTTGGCCCATCCTCTCTACAAACTATCTAATTTTACAAATGCAAATATACAAATATTCTGAAATCCAAACTATTCTGAAGTCCAAACCTTTTCCAGTCCCGAGACGTTTGGATAAAGGGTTTTGTACCTGTATTTATGTTAATGCTCCAGAGTTCTTGCAGACAGTAGTGATAGGCTTTTCCCCTTAATAAACACAACTTAGGAGCAAGCTGGACTAGGGTTAGGCTGTTTCTGTCTGGCCATACTGCCCACTGACATCACAAATAATAAAACAATTGATGTACATAGGCAGACAAAAAATATATATATATAGTCCAGAAGAATGACAGCACTCACCGGATTTCAATAAAAAATAACTTTTATTGGAAAAGTTTAAAACAGAGTCCCATGACGTTTCGGTGCCCACTAGCACCTTTATCAAATGAAATCACCCAGCCTGAGAACAGATGGACAGTTCTGACATCCGGGAGACAGAATATGTATATATATATCATCTATATATCTCATCCAAAAGACGTTGCTATGTTGTGAAATATATATATATATATTATATTATATTATATATATATATATATATATATATATATATATATATATTTACTGGTGTAGTGATCTTTTGGGGACAGAATTCTCCTTCCTCACACAGGAATTCTGTCCCCGAAATTTCACTGCACTAGTAAAGAGTTTTCAAAGGACCAGAGAGTGCAAGCCTATGGCTATTTATTGGATTTTTAAATTGCTGGCACACTGGCAGTTGTATGGATGGATGAGAGTGCACTTCCTGTTGATATATATATATATATATATATCTATATCATGAATACCTCATTATTTTGATGCTAATGGGTTACATTTCCTTAGCCTGTATGCTAGAAAATATTAGTTTTTTTAAAAGAAGAACTGTGTTGCTGTGTTTATGTGTGCATGTGATTTCCCTTAGATATGCTAGCACCCTCATAAATACGTTGCAAGATACACAGAAGAGAACTGTTTATTGTCTAAATGGTCATGTTATTACCCCAACCTTTCAGCACTGGGAATGATGGAACACAGAGACTCTATCCAGGAACTACACTGGGGTCATTGATAGGACAGCCAGCCCTGTAAATTAGTGCTTTTATAAGTGATAATGCTTCAGAAACATAAAGAATGCAATATATATGGTGTTTGGTATCAAAATACTCTTCACAGCATCATTAAGAGATTGTCTTTCTGTGTATATGGAATAGGTGTACCTAACAGAAATTAAAAGATGTTCCATAATTTCAGGAAAAGACTCAAGTATTTTATTACCTGTCGTAAAAGAGAGGTGAGTGGATATTTCTGGCAAAAGAGAGGGGTTTCCTAGCCCTCTGGAAAGAGGGTGGGTTATATCATGGAAACTTGTATAAGAATTTTGTGTTTTAACAATAAAAGTGTTCATTGTTAGATGGGAGGCTGTATACAAACAGAGTGATGGACCATCTTTTCCTGTCAACCTCCCTGGCACAGATGCCTAAGCTAGGAAAGTATAAGGTTTTCTGTTATTTCTCCTTTTTATTTAAAAACTGTTTGCTTGTGTACAATTCTACTTGATAACATCTTTTTTTTATTAATAATGCATGGTGCTATTTGTTTGCTTAATAAATATTAAATTATTAAGTTTCTGCCTTTGTCTAATATTTGAAGCACATTACTGAAAGAGACTGGTAGTATTAGAACACTGATTTTAGGTTATTTTTGGCTAAATTGTATTATGAGAGTTAATGTGTAAGTCTGGGTCTGGTTGCAGCTTATTTAGTTTTAGTGGCATTTTTTTTTTCTAAGTCTAGTACAGACTAGAGAGTGTTAACCTTTGCACCTACTGAACTAAGTCACAGGCTTGCATGACTGTGACAGTAGAAAGGGTCTTTTAACCCTTTCTGTGCCAAACAAATGACTGGTGCAGGGTTGGTTAACCCTAGTCGTCACAATATATATATAGAGGTGGCCCTCATTTTACAACGGTTCAATTTACACCGTTTGAGAATAACAACCTTTTTTTCCAGTCATGTGACTGCTATTGAAAAGCATTGAGAAGCAGTGCATTTATATTAAAATAGCCAGTAGGTTGAGCTGTCCGCTTGTTTTGCAGCAAAGCCAAGCAAGCTGAAATTAATCAGTTTAACCAAACCTGAGCTATCGATCAGATTTTAAAGAAACAAGATCTTCCTGTCTATATCTCAGTCCAGATTGGAATGCATAGAAAGAACTGTTTGCAGAAAAATGCTAGTGAAGTCTGTGTTGTGTGATTATTTTATTAGGTTTATAATGCTGTTTAGCAAATGTTTTTGTTCATTTAACTTAGTTTAATTATATATTCTGTGTTGTGTGATTATTTTATTAGGTTTATAATGATGTCTAGCATTTAAAGTCTTCATTTCAAAGCTTTAGAAATAATGTATTAGGTGTTACTTATGAAAATTTTGAGAGGGGCCTGGAACCTATCTACCTCACTTCCCATTGACTTACATTATAAGCTGGGTTTCAATTTACAACGGTTTCGATTTACAACCATTCCTTCTGGAACCTAACCCCGGCATAAACTGAGGGCTACCTGTGTATATATATCAACAAGTAGGGACTGCACTCACAGTGAGTGCAGTCCCTACTTGTTGATACTTATTGAAATTTTGACTGAGCACCCTGGTTGCTGACTATCTTTGAATTGTGAGTGCAGATACACAGTGGGAATATATATATATGCACTTAGCAGAAAACAAACAAATACATTTCAGTGCTTTGGAAATAAAAATTTTACCATCCCTTTAAAAAATGCATTTTCAGAATGTTTGTTAAAATAAAGTATGATGAAGTGATCATATCTAAATTTAAGTTAAGCTTAAGGAAAGCAGTAGATGAAAATTGATAAAAAAAAGAAAAAAAAATTACATAGAAAAAATAATAGATTTATAATAAAGCGAACAAAAATGTACTGTGTTTAGGGTCAAATTATACACAGGATTTGAATGACAATCAGAGATGTACTGATTATGTCCAAACCTTATATTGATGATTCTAATGAATTTGTAGGTTAAGCTAATGCCTCTTTTAATAAAATAAACCCACTCTTATGACTTTTCTAGGCAAAAATACTGCTGTTCTATGTTTGTAAATATGAATTAACAGTTATTACCATCATTTGATATATCCAGGTCATGGTAAGTGTATTATTAGGAATTTAAATATGTATAGTTGGTATAGTTGTTATGATATCTGATATAAGTCAAAGCTTTTATCAATTCCTATTTAAAAACAACATTCTACTGGATAAAAAGAGCTGCTTTTCTGCACTGTACTGCTTGTAAATTCCATGATACATGCTGTGGGAAAACATGTAAAACCTAGGTGGGTATATGGGTATCTATATATATATATAAATGCATTTACTTATGAACGATACATCAAACTGCAAAGACCACTGCATAATGTATGTGTTTATGAAAACATTTTTTTATTAATACACAACACTCTATAAGTAGTGTCAGCAAAAGCTGTTAGATGTGTATAAAATATGCTAAGTCAAGCACAAATTAATGCTATATTTTATATTACAAATAGTATATTTTTTTTATGAATGCAGTGCATTTCTATGGTCAATGTGTTACTAGTCTGTGTGTGAAATCAATGGGGCATAATACAATGAAAACTGACCTTGCTGACAAATACATACACTAACTATAAACAGAATAGCAGGTTAGAGTTAACTCATTTGGGGAATTCAAGCATAGCTGGGCAGCTCTGACAGAAGGCCAAGGATCAAGTGAGGCCTGAAGCTTTAACTAGTAGGTAAGAAAAGGGCAGAGAATGTGGGTCAAGTGATTATATGCAATGAACATATCTGTAATGCTTAGGGGGATGTAAAATCCAAATAATAAAGAAGGCTATTTGGCACTAACATATTATGTTAGGAGCATGATACTTAAAATGTTTCTGTTTAAACCAAAAATATATTACAATAGTTTTTTTTGTTTTTTTGAAATGGTTGTACCTGTTGCAAAATAAACCCTATTGCAAAATTGTCACTATTATTATTCTTTATTTATAAAGCACCAACAGATTCTGCAGCGCTGCCCATGGGTACAAGGATAAAAGTACAACGGAGAAACGATACAATAAAAGACAAAACTTTACAGACAAATACAGGGGGAATTGAGGGCCCTATTCCCGTGGGAACTTACAATCAGCTAGTATATGATAGAGTCCGATGACTCAGTTGTACACAGTTATGCACTACCTGTTATAATCACTTTAAATGTAAACCTTTTTTATTTATTAATCTTTTTTCATTAAAAAAAACAACAAAAATATGTTTAACTGCTATTATATATATATATATATATATATATATATATATATATATATATATATATACCGTATTTTTCACTCCATAAGACGCACTTTTTTCCCCTTCAAAAGAAAGGGGAAATGTCTGTGCGTCTTATGGAGCGAATGTGATAGCCACTGTCGCCCTCCTGAGGCTGTGTGTACTGTACACTAACATTGTAGAAAAAATGAAGTCGTCAGTAGCTGGCTTAAAATGAAATAACTTTATTGAAAAACACTAAAACAGAGGGTTTGTACCCTTTAAACGCAACAGACTAACATGTTTCTGCTGAACGCCGTACTCATATGAGTACCGCGTTCAGCCGAAACATGTTAGTCTGTTGCATTTAAAGGGTACAAACCCTCTATGTTTTAGTGTTTTTCAATAAAGTTATTTCATTTTAAGCCAGCTACTGTGGTGATTTATTTATTTAAATGGTACTTGTGCTGCTCACTATACACTGACAAGGCAGCATTAGCTGTGAGGAGGATCGACGGAGAACGTTTGTGGAATTCCCTCTGACCCGCTACCCTAACCAACCCATTACATGCCGGTAACCAGGAAGTGACGTCATAGCAGACGCGAGGACACGGAGCACGCTCAATTAGGCGTGGAGTGGACGGACAGGAGTCCGGGATAGCGGCCGCAGTGATCCAAAGCCTGAGGTGTTGTTGGGAGGTACCAAAGGGAGCAGAGAGGCACTGGAATTTTCGGGTGTGATTGAAATACCGGTACATTCCTGTGATATTTAAATGTTGACACAAGTACCGTTGTATGTCATTGCTAGCAGTGAGAGACTTTTTAAGAATTATTGATAGCACACTACTGCTTGGGTTACGTAACTAAAGTACCGTAACTAATAACATTGTACTATATTATTGGGGAGTATTCGCCCTTATATATGCAAGTTAACAAAGATTACAAGTAACAAAAGTGGGCCTCGTATGTACAGACATTTGAGTTGTGACGGAGAAAAGCCCCTTATATTTGATGGGAAATTTGTATAGGACATTGTTCCAGACATAACTCATTTTTTTTGAAGCAGTTACTACAGTGTTGTACTGGGACATTCATTTTTTTCAAAATTACTGTACACAGGTTTTCAGGTCAGCCCTGCTAATTAGTTCAGCCACCTGTGCTTTGTATTGGAGAAACTGGTATAGTTTATTAAATAGTTTACTACACCATTTGATTCAGAATATTTTTTTTCTTGTTTTCCTCCTCTAAAAACTAGGTGCGTCTTATGGTCAGGTGCGTCTTATGGAGTGAAAAATACGTGTATATATATATATATATATATATATATATATATATATATATATATATATACATGACCAGTACAATGAAGTAATAATAATAATAGATTATAACCTGTTCTAGCTGTTTACCTTCAAGATCGGATCATGAGTACACTCCTGTTAATCTCAGAGTATACAACAATTACATCTCATGTCCTCATTTATAACTTGTAGCTTGTAGAACTTGACAATGTCATTGTAAAATGTTATAATTTTTTTTTTATTTCTTTAAATTTGTATGTGGGATGAATATTTAAAACAATAATAATAATTTGTTTACTTAAAATAATCAACATGTTGTTTAAATATAACAATACTTTCTGTAGAATTGCATAAACAACAAATGCATGATAACAAGACAATGCAATAATTCTTAGGGGCCGAATTATCAAGCTCCGAATGTTTCCGCGCGAGCCTTCAAGCTTGCTGGAAACAGCAGTTATGAAGCACATGAGTAGTAGATTTTTTTCTGATAAATTTCAAAGTATTGTCTATTTCCACTCTCCCTGTATCATGTGACAGCCATCAGCCAATCACAAATGCATATACATATATTCTGTGAATTCTTGCACATGCTCAAAAAAGTGTAAATATAAAAAGACTGAACACATTTTGTTAATGGAAGTAAATGTGAAAGATTTTTACAATTGCATGCTCTATCTGAATCATGAAAGTTTAATTTTTACTTGAGTGTCCCTTTAAATAATGTGTACACTGCAGAAGCAATAGGAATGTTTAGTAGTAAAAACATAATCACAATTAGTAAACTAATTTCCTTTTGGAAATGTCAATTTTATTTAGTTTTTTTGCCTCAAGCTACAAAAGCTTATTAAATATGCTGTATCTATTGTTTCTGTACCATCTGTTTGATGCTTATATTTAAACTTCTCTTGTTTCATAGTTAAGAAAATATTAAATGGATTAAAGCAAAAGGTGCTATCAAGAATAATTATCCATTAACTTAACTAACACTGAAGAACAGTGGAGCCATTATAAATCACTGTCATAGCCCACAGTGATTTGAGAGACTATGATGTATGATATATTTTAAAAATTGTTGTCTATGAAATAAGAAATTACATTTGCTTTAATAGATACAGTATATGCACACTCTATGAGATTTTTGGAATTTACCATTGAACCACCAGTATTTACAAATGATACTTTTTTAAAGTAAATTTGCCCATTAGTTTTTAACTTACTTTCAAGTGGTAAAAAAAATATATACATATATATATTCCAGAGAAGAAGGCACACTCCAAAGGACTTAGTTTAAATCCCACTTTAATGTGTGAATGTTCTTGAGCCACAGAAGTTCGTCATCAGACAGGCAACATATTTATTGGTAAATATTTCGCCTGTCTGATAACGAGCTTCTGTGGCTCGAAAACGTTCACACATTAAAGTGGGATTTAGACTAAGTCCTTTGGAGTGCGCCTTCTTCTTTGAAATATACTGGAACTTTTTGCAGCACCCAAGGCTTTACTTTGATTGGTCAGGAGCAGGAGTGCATTCTGCTATTGTTATATATATATATATATATATATATATATATATATATATATATATATATATATATATATATATATATATATATATTACATATGATGAATTTTAGAAAGAATACAAGTTAAAGCTATTAAATATCTTAAAATATAGATAGATATAGATTTAAAGACAGTCTACACCAACATTTGTATTGTTTAAAAAGATAATCCCTTTATTATCCATTCCCCAGTTTTGCACAACCAACACAGTTATATAAATACACTTTTTACCTCTGTGATTACCTTGTATCTAAGCCTCTGCAAACTGCCCCCTTATTTCAATTCTTTTGACAGACATCTATTTTAGCCAATCAGAGCTGGCTCACCTGAACTTCACGTACCTGAGCACAGTGTTATCTATATGATAGGTTATGTGTAGACGGCGCTAAAAAGATAATACACTTGAAGAAATAATAATAAAAATAATAATAATAATTATTGTGATTATATCTATCAGATTATTTTGAAGCTTCACATAAAATGTTAGTATTCAAAAGACTTTGGTTCCTTAGTCCTCTGTGGTCATTATCAAATTATAAAACTATATCTGATTCCTCCAACAATTACTCAAAATATATACTAATACAACCGATTAATATATTTCTTTAAGATTTTAATAACAATTTTTTTATATTTAACATAAAACTAGGCAATTTCTAAAATACTTAAGGGATGTCTCCCTTGAAAGATCACTAAAATCACTAAAAAGGCCTTTGATACCACCTTAAAAGTATAGAGTTAATGTGTCCATTATTATTCCGTGATTGGTTATTTTAATAACCTTTGTAACACTAATGCTCTTATTGTAATGAAAACTCTTGAAACACTGTATCCGGTGCTTATTTATATTCATCAGTCTCTATGGGAGTTGCGGTAATTTAGAACAGTATCTTTAACATTGATATATATTCTCTTAGAGGCAGTCTCTTGTCAGAGTTTTGATGCCACAAAATGTTGTTAGTAATGATCTGTAGTTTGTTTGCTGATCACACAGATTGTTATGTGCTTGTAATATGTAGGCAATTTTCTTTAAGTAACAGTTGGTGAGACAAATGGCGAAAAACGTTGACAGTTATAATTATTTCAGTCTGAGGCTCTATTATCGACCTAACTCACCGTCTTGAGATGCTGCCTTGCTCCTACTGATGGCTCGTCTCACCACTTCAGCGGCTCATGTTGCCCTTCGGTTCCGGCATCTGGTCTCCTTTGCGGCGTGTGAGTAGGGATCCCCTTGCAGTTTCCGTATTTATCACAAGATATGAAAACAGAACTGTTATAGGTCTCTTTTCGTCACTCTTTGCCGTCTCACTTTTGCATTGGTAAATTTGCTTCAACTTTAATAAGTACTTGTTTTTGACGGGTTTGCGAACCAGGCACCTCACGTGTTTCGCCCGGTATTTGAGCTTTATCAAGGATCCATATCTATATGGCACACGTGAACTAACACCCTCTAGTGGTGAAAAACTGTAAAAATGCTCTGAGAGAAGAGGCAGCCTTCAAGGGCTTAGAAATTAGCATATGAACCTTCTAGGTTTAGCGTTCAACTAAGAATACCAAGAGAACAAAGCAAAATTGGTGAAAAAAAGCAAATTGGAAAATTGTTTAAAATTACATTCTCTATCTGAATCATTAAATTTTATTTTGGACTAGACTGTCCCTTTAAAGGGATATAGTTCAAATTTTTTTGAAGTCATAATTCAAATCTGTTCAGAAAAATTAGGGCTATAAAGCAAAACTAAATTGCAGCAATATCATTTAGATTATATGCATACAGTATTATTTTTTCTATTAAATATCACTATAACATTTAGTGATATCATTTGTATTATAAAAATAACTACAACAGCAAAACAATCTAGTGAAGACAAACTCTATGACCATTTTGATACCTTATTGTGATTTGATATGTACTATTTCAATTTTTAATATATATCATTTTTCCTTTAAGGAATTTGGTCAGTCTACAAATGATGCCAAATGTTAATTGGCTAATTTTCATATATGCCCCATTAAAATCTGCATTAAGGAATAACACGTGAATTTAAAGAGTGGTTGCAGAATTTCAAAATGAAGCTCTGTAAGATAAATGTGAAAATATAAAAAAAAGGTTAAATCAATTGTGTTTTTTTTAAAAGGACATTAAAGTCAAAATAAACTTTAACCATTCAGATAGAACATGCAGTTTTAAGAAACTTTTCAAGTTACTTTCATTATAAAACTTTGCACAGTCTTTTTTTCTGAAATACCAGCTTAAAGAGTTACTAAACCCAAAATGTTTATTTCATGACTCAGGTAGAGAATGCAATTTTAAACAACATTCCAATTTACTTCTATTATCTAATTTGCTTCATTCTTTAGATATCCTTTATTGAAGAAATAGTGATGCACATGGATGAGCCAATCACATGAGGCATCTATGTGCTTCCACCAATCAGCAGCTACTGAGCCTATCTAGATATGCTTTTCAGCAAAGGATATCCAGAGAATGAAGCAAATTAGATAATAGAAGTAAATTAGAAAGATGTTTGAAATTGCATTTTATTTCTAAATCATGAAAGAAAAAAAATTGGGTTTCATGTCCCTTTAATGAGCAAGGGAAAATTTCACAGTGTATACGTATACTAGTATGTGACTGGCTGATGGATGTCAAATGATATAGTGTTCCAGCAAATTGAGACAAAAATACATTTGTCAGAAAAAATATCTAATGCTTAGTTGAAATTCAGAGTGTTATTGCATTCTCTTTTTATGATGTACTTATTAATTATGCAATTTGTTTTCAACAGATAACATTTGTGCTTCTGTCAGTATTCTTAGGACTCCATGTGAAGCTGTCCGCCGCCTTCGCTACACACGGGCAGAGGATCTGTTGATCCGCTGGCCCGTATGTGTCATTACACACTCATCGGAGTGTGTAATGCCCGCCCCTTCATTCGCTTGACCAATCGCGCGACTGAAGGGGCTGTCAATCACCGAGAGCGAGAGAGCTCTCAGTGATTTTCCCTCGCCACTTCAGAGGTGGTGTAGGGTATAAGAAGCAGCGGTCCAATGACTGCTGCTTCTTACATTGCGGGAAGCAGGCTCGCATACATGGAGCACTTAGTGTATTCACCCCGAAGCTTGAATTATTTACTTTTAGAAAACAACACAATTACAGTTGTTAATCTCCCATTTTGTGATTAAAAAACAAATGCATACAGGTTTCCTCGCTTCTCCAGGTAGAAAGATACCAATATATGAAGAATGGGAATATAGAATTATATGAAGCGATGCTGGATCTCTGGAGTCCCCCCCTCCTCATCCCACAGACTAGATCCTGTGGCTATCTAATGTGGGTGTGCTCGTCCTCACTCCCCTCCCTTCTTCCTCCCTCTTCTCCCACCCCTCCTCCTTCCCCCCCCTTTTTTTTCTTTCTCTTCTTCCTCCTTTTTTTTACTACCGCTGCATGTCTTTATTCTTTCTCTTAATCTTTCCTTACATTTGTATATACTCTATCTACACTCTATCTACTCAACACACGATAATAAGATTGAACATTCCACTTACCTGAACACTCTCTCGGGATATTTCTCCCGATATATGTTAAATGTTATTATGTTGTTTGCTTACATTAGAACATTTTTAAAACTGAGCTGTATTAGTTCTATAAGAGAGAATTTAAGAGGACTTTCTGATTGAACTCCCTAACTGAGTTTGAAGACATCTAATACCCAAATTGGTGCTTGTATTGCAATTGTCTTGTCTATTTTGAAAGCCTACTGTACATGTCTATTTTGTATTATTTTGTTGTATAATGTTTGCTCAATAAAAACCTTTTAAACAAAAAAAAAACAAAAAACAAAAAAACAAATGCATAATAAAAAAAATATGACAGTTAAGTCCCCATTTATCAATCACATTTTTTTTATGTTTATCAAACATTCTAACATTCTAATTTTTAATACTGAATTTTCGAAAATCAAAAATAATAACAAAAAACATTAGATTTTAAAATTTTAAAGATTTTTCATTCTTATCGATATTTGATTGTGTAAGACAAATATCCAAAGGAAAAATCATTCTACCATTTGAATTTTGATTTAGCCACATTTGCCCATCCCTACTCATCTGCAATCTTTAACATGCAAATAATTATGAAATGATAGATTGGGATCAAGCGCTATATGAATAACCCCTGCAAATGGTTTAAATACATGGTTACAGTCATCTCCAGACCAATAATGCACTACTGGTCTGGAGCTGAACACACTCACTGGGCCAATCCAGGATGTCATGAGTGTGTGGCTGCCAATCATAGGCTGTCTTACACTTCCAATCCTGAGCTAGTGCTAAAAGTTATTTCAATGTGATATTTAAAACTCTGTATATGTTCTAAAACTATTATAATCTGGGCTTGAGTCTGCAGACAACAAGACTAGCCACAGTCAATGTTAGTATAAAATACAAACACCTAGATTACGAGATTTGCACTAAACAGGGTGCAAAACGAACGCAACAAAAGTTGCATTATTTCACCCTCCATAGTGCTGCCATTACGAATTTCTGAAAAGCCTCCTTGTGCGTGCGATATGGTTGCGTTAAGCTCCATACCCCACAAAATCCAAGGACTGCTTTGACATGCTCATGCACGCTTTCTCCCATAGACATCAATGGGGAGAGAGTGTTAGAAAACACCTGCGATCAAGGAATGAAAAATCTCTGTAACGCAGCCCCATTGCTGTCTATGGGGAAAAAAATGTTATGTTTAAACCTAATACCCTAACATAAACCCCAAATTTAAACACCCCTAATCTGCCACTCCCGACATCACTGACACTAATAAAAGCTATTAACCCCTAATCCGCCGCTCCCTGACATTGCCGCCATTATAATAAAGTTATTAACCCCTAAACCGCAGGCCCCCAACATCGAAAACACTAAATTAAACTATTAATCCCTAAACCTAACACCCCCCTAACTTTAAATTAAAATTACAATATAACTCTATTTAAATAAATAAAAACTTACCTGTGAAATAAATATAAACCTAACATTAAACTATAAATTAACCTAACATAACTAATCTCAAAAAATAAAAAAATACTACCAATTAAAATAGCTAAATTACAAATTTTAAAAAACCTAACACTAAGAAAAAAAATAAAAAATAAAAAAAATAATATAAGTTTACCAAAAATAATTAACAATAAAATCATGAAAAATAAAAAACACTAAGATTACAAAAAATAAACAAAATTATCAAAAATAAAAACAATTACACCTAATCTAATAGCCCTATAAAAATAAAAAAGCCCCCCAAAATAACACACCCCTTAGCCTACAATAAAATACCAATAGCCCTTAAAAAGGGCCTTTTGTAGGAGATTGCAAAGCCACCCAACCGAACCCCAAAAATAAAAAACTTAACTTTTTCAAAGCCCAAAGCCCTAATCTAAAAAAAAAACCACCCTTAAAAATTAAAAAAAAAACTAACACTAACCCTAGAAGATCTACTCACGGTTTCTGAAGTCCGGACATCCATCTCCATCCAGGCAGTGAGATCTTCATCCAGGCGTTGAGGTCTTCATCCATCCCGGGGGCATATTCTATCTACATCCCGGTGGCGCGGAGCAGAGCCATCCTGGAAGCCGAAGACATCCTGCACAGAGCATCCTCTTCATACAGTTGCCGCCGTGCACTGAAGTTCAATGCAAGGTAGCCATTTCAAAAAGGTGTACCTTGCATTCCTATTGGCTGTTTTGATTCTTTCAGGATGAGAGCTTCTGAAATCCTATTGGCTGTTCGAAACAGCCAATAGGATGAGACCTACTGAAATCCTATTGGTTGTTCAAAGCCTGCCAGGATAAAGATAGAAGATGAAGAACTCGCCGCCTGGATGAAGACCTCACTGCCTAGATGGAGATGGATGTTTGGACTTCAGAAACCATGAGTAGATCTTCTGGGGTTAGTGTTAGGTTTTTTAAAATTTTTGAGGGTGTTTTTTTTTTTTAGATTTGGGCTTTAAGGCCAATGCAAAAGAGCTAAATGTCATTTTAAGGGCAATGCCCATACAAATGCCCTTTAAATTTTCGTAGGATTTGTTTTTTTTAGTTGTAATTTAGATTTTTTTTTCTTAGTGTTAGGTTTTTTTTAAATTTGTAATTTAGATATTTTAATTGGTAGTATTTTTAATTTTATTAGATTAGTTATGTTAGGTTAACTTATAGTTTAATGTTAGGTTTATATTTATTTCACAGGTAAGTTTTTATTTATTTAAATAGAGTTATATTGTAATTTTAATTTAAAGTTAGAGGGGTGTTAGGTTTAGGGGTTAATAGTTTAATTTAGTGTTATGCAATGTGGGGGCCAGTGGTTTATGGGTTAATAGGTTTATTGAGTGGCTGAGATGTGGGAGGCCAGAGGTTTAGGGGTTAATAACTTTATTTAGTGGCGGCGATGTTGGGGAGTGGCGGAATAGGGGTTAATAACTTTATTATAGTAGCGGCAATGTCGGGGTGCGGCAATTTAGGGTTTAATATATTTAAATAGTGTTGACAATGTGGGTGGGTGGCAGATTAGGGGTTATTAACTTTATTGAATAGTCACGATGTGGGTGGGCGGTAGATTAAGGGTTATTAGGTTTAAT
This sequence comes from Bombina bombina, assembly GCF_027579735.1. Taxonomy (NCBI): domain Eukaryota; kingdom Metazoa; phylum Chordata; class Amphibia; order Anura; family Bombinatoridae; genus Bombina; species Bombina bombina. Next base: position 951,018,151 of record NC_069500.1, on the reverse strand, counting down.
ATAGTGTTTGCGATGTGGGAGGGTGGCGGTTTAGGGGTTAATAGGTAGTTTATGGGTGTTAGTGTACTTTGTAACACTTTAGTTATAAGTTTTGTGAAGCATTTTTGTGGCTCAAAACTCATAACTACTGCTCTCAGATGGTGGTATGGATCGTGTCGGTATAGGCTGCAACGCAAGCTTTTTAACCTCACCGCACAACTTATAATACCGGCGATATGGAAATCCCACGCAAAATAGTAATTTTTTGGAGTGCGGGATGGACGTTGCATTACAGGCTAGAATGCTTGCGGTATAGCTATACCGACATGACGCCCAATAGCGGCGTTACTGCTTTTACGCTGAAATTGCCATTTTTCAGCGTTAAAAGCCGCAACACAAAACTCGTAATCTAGGTGAAAGTTTTTTGTTTTTTTTACCACTAAGCAATTTATAATAAGATCTCATCCTACCTATATCATAAATAAGATGTGAAGATTGGGTTAGCCGTATTAGTCCAGTAGATAAGATGCTCAAATAACAGAGTATTGCAGTATGCAGTGATACCTTTTTTATTGGACTAACATAATATTTCAAAGACAAGCTTTCAAGAGTTTTCCTCTCTTCCTCAGGTCTGAAGCAATACTGATCAATCTGATATAGAAACACACTACATACAACAACATGAATAACATGAATAAGATGTAAAATTATATATTTTTCATGTTATTCATGTTGTTGTATGTAGTGTGTTTCTATGTTGTTAATACTTGATTAAATATATGGAGACTTGGCTATTTATAAATAACTGATTTTGAAATGACTTCGGGTTAGAGTATCAAATTTAACTGATTGTAGATCTTAAAGGGACAGTAAGCCTTGTAGTTACAAGACAGTTTTGTTGTCTTTTTGCCATGGAAAAACATATTAACCAAATTAACAACTTATTTTCTACAATTGTTTTTCTATAGCCAAACTCCACATATCACTTACTTATTTGGAGACAACAAGGCTAGACGCTGTCATTATGTTAGTATAAAGGCTTTTTTATTTATTATGTTCATGTTTTAAACAGAAATTTCATAAATCTGCATAAAAACTATTTTTGATCAATCACTTTTTCTGATACATTTTAAGCTTAAAGCTTATACGATTCTAAAAGTTTTGCTCGCAAATAAAAAGTAATTTATTACAAGGCTACTATCTTCTGAAACATCTTCATCATTAAAGATGCATTTTTACTGATATGTATGCATTATCAGTATAAAAAAACCCAAAAACAAACAATAAAAAATAATAAAACCCTCGAGGCCAAAAATTCTCCTGACAGCAGTGAAAGTCAAATAAAAAATAAGGGACATTACATTTGAAGTTTGTATATTTTCTACCATTGTGTAATGAAATACTGAACAGCATTAGCTGCAGGGCCATACTAATGCAAAAAAATGTGTTTTAATAAAAGTTGCATAGCATATTTTCATTGATGGCTCAAACAAGGCTGTGGGGACAAGGATGTGAAGAAAACTTAAAATTCTGCAGGGGGTTCGCTACTGATTTCTACTGATGCAGTTGTTCAGAAAGCAACCAGGCTCAGTCATGGTGCTTTAACTTCCTCCGGGCCATAATGAATAAGTGTAGCCAGGGAGTCATCCTATTCCAGTGGTAGAGCGACGCATGAATCTTATCTATCGTTCAGGGCTAGAGGCCTATTTATCAATCTTCATAAGGCAGTTGCTTGAAGTCTTCCAGAATACTTTTTTTTTCTGTCTGATTCTCTGAAACTTTGCTTCAATAAATCATTGTAAATATACAGAGATGATTTGTCAGCCTGTGTGAGCTAGAATTTTAATATCTCATACCAAATCAACAAATAATAATTATATTTTTAGTTATAGTATGTTTATCTATCTATCATCTATCTATCATCTATCTATGTATGTATTTATCTATGTATTTATGTATCTATCTATCTATTTATCTATCTATAAATATTGTTCAACTCAGTGTTACTGAGGCATTGATGTAATGGTAACAGTTAAAGCCTATAAATAATATAAAAATAGGTCAAATAGTTAAATGTTATATGAAATATAAAACTATTTTGTACTGCTTTATATTTTTTGGCTTTTGTGATCTTTTGTTCAGAATGTACATCCTGATATCTTTTCACAGAATGTCCGTGAATAGATGTAATTGTTCTAATAATATAGATGAATAATGCAAAATATATAAAACTTTTTGTTGCATGATAGTTTAAAATATTAGTTAGTAAATCATTAAGGGACAGTAAACAGCTTGTAATTATAAGACATTTATGTTGTGTTGCTATAGAATAACATATCAGCCAAGACTTAATGTTTTTTTTAAAACAAATTAACATCCTTTTTACTGCCGTTATTTTTCCATCTCCACTCCCCAATTGCCTAATTTGGAGAAGCCAATATGGACTTTAGTCCACAGACAACAAGTCTAGTCATGATCATAAAGTTAATACAGAATGCATTGTTTTGCAGATGTTATCTGATAAAGCCAAATAGGGACAAGTATATAGCAGTGTTAGCCTTGATATGTCAGTAGGGTACATTTTAAGTTCGGATAATTAGAAATGGCTCAACTTTCAAATTTAAAATACATGAAATGGGGGCAAATATATAATGGAAGTATAATTTAAAGTTGTTTTATTATAACTAAGCATTTACATATTTCAAGGTGTTTAAGGTCCATTAAATCAATTAATATTCTAACAAAATAATAAAGAAAAAGTATGGTTTAAAATATAGTGTACAAAATTATTATATGTGCTATATGATAAATGTGTTCAGTTTAAAGTACTGTAAAAATAAATAAATATATATATATATAAAAATATGAATATAGATATATATAATAGATATAATATTACCTAATAAAATATAGATAATGTAATTCCCTAAAGGACATCCTGCAAAAAATGTTGTGCGCATCATACACATAAATTACGTTAACATTCATTACTAAAGTGGTTACCAATGTTTGTAACATTACTACAGGATTTAAATTGACAATGCAATATTTTTTTTTTTTTTTATATATATATTTTTTATTGGGTTATGTACAGCAAAAATCAAACAGCGAAAATCAAACAGAGGCACTTTTTTTTTTTTTTTTTTTTTGTGTTCTTTTTTAACATTCAGATTGTGAGGACGATATTGCAAAGTGTCCAAAGCCGGGAGATGACAGAGTCTCTCAACTTCTAATATAATCGAGCAAGCAGTCCATGTGAAAAGTTAGTCCATTCATCCCTGCAAAAGTCTTTGGCAACCCCGTAAAATACAATTCTGTGAAAAACATTTTACCCTTCGTTGCCTATGTTCTAAATACAAGACTGCTGCCTGGCTAGACCACATCCTTCACCAAAGGTTCATAATGCATAGGCCTCTTGTTTTACAGTATTAAACAGTATTCAACAAAAAGAAACATGTACAACAGAGAAAGAAAAAATTAAATTAAAAATAAAAATAAAAAAAGACAAATAAGATTACAATGTTAAATAATTGAACTTCGTGTACTCAGTTGTGAAAAGATATTTCCGTTATATCTACATAGAATTGTTCGGGGAAGCAATGTAGAGAAGTTATTATGGTTGTTATGCAATATATTTAACTAGTTGTGAGCATTGTGGGTCTGACTGGGCTTGTATTTATATAACTCCCACAGAAGTAACATGTCCTCAAAGAAGTCCAAACCCCCTGTCTGTAAGTAATAGAACCTTTCTAACGTTAAGTCCGAATTAACTAGTTTCCTCCAATCATTGACACAAGGTATTTTAGTGGTTTTCCAACATCTGGGTACCATTTGTTTTGCCGCATTTAACATTATGTGATACAGCTGTCTGCGGATTTTACATGCTATCTGGGGAGTGTTTTGGAGAAGGACCAGTTCCATGCTCGGGCTAAGTTGTGTGTTTAGTACAGAGTTGATTTCCTGAAAGATCTCTGACCAGAAATTTCTAATAGAAGCGCATTCCCACCAAATGTGGGTCATGTGGCCAAGTTGGCCACAGCCCCTCCAGCACATACCCGAACTTCCCTTAAATATGCGCTTGATTTTAGCTGGGGTCATGTACCACCGCATGCAAATTTTTATGTTTGTTTCCTTGGCTCCCGAGGAGTGTGCTGAGTGTGCTAGGTTTTTAAATCTTGTGAGCCAAGTCCTATGTGATGTGGTTGTGCCCCTCTCTTTGTCCCACCCTAAAGTATACGATGGTAAATTAGAGAACCTGCTTTCTAATACTAATCTGTATAGAGTAGAAACTGACCTAAGAGCCTTTATGTCACTCAGGCAAGTCTGTTCAAACTTAGTAAGAGAGCGCGTGAGATCAGCTCTACGTTTGTGCGAAAATATGTAATGTCTCGCTTGGTGATAATTGAACCAGGATGCGAAGAAAGGTATTGATAATGAATCCATTTGTTGTTTTGATTTTAGCTTGTTGTTGTCTAATAGTGTGTGAATCTGTATTATAGAATCCAGGGGGTTATCTGAGTTCTTCTCTTGTTTGAGACCCGGGAGGAATTCAGGGTTATGTAACAAATTCGTGAGTGGAGAATATTTTGAGGAGATTTTTGGGTATGACTTAAGAATATATAGCCAATCTTTCCAAGTCTCGTTGGAGATCGAAGATTGGGAGACTATGGGGTTTTTTAAAGCATGAGGGTTCCAGAATTTGTTGCCTAAATGGATCGTATCTGCCATAAATGTTTCTATCTGCACCCAACCCTTCGATTGTTCTCCTTTATAGCTGCACCAATCTATAACCCGCTGGAGGGATATCGCCAGCTTGTAAGAATTTAGGTGAGGTACTCCAAGCCCCCCTTGCTCTGGTAATTTGTAGATCGTACTTTTGTTTATACGTGGCGGTCTGCGTCTCCAAATGTAGTCATTTATTATTTTTTGTAAAGTATCAATTTCTCTAGAGATATATTGGACTGGAACAGTCTGTAGGATGTATAGTGCCTTTGGCAGTAATACCATTTTTGCGGCTTGAATCCTGCCTAACCAAGAGATGTTCTTTAAAAGCCAGGAGGAGGTCAAGGAATGGAATTCATTGATCAGTTCCCCATAGTTGTACTTGCGTGTCAACTGTCTATCTGGAGTTAAATAAATTCCTAGGTATTTAAGACGATTACTTTGCACTTTTAAGGGACAAAGTGACCTAATTTCCTCCAGCATTTGCTGTGGAACCATGACTGGCAAGAATTCCGATTTCGCCATGTTGACTGAGAAGTTGGAAACTCTACCAAAAGAAGTGAGTTCCAACATAGCGTGCGTGATAGATCTAAGAGGGTCAGTCATCGTCAATAAGAGGTCGTCTGCGTATATGGCTGCTTTGTGCTGTCTGGGTCCTACCTGTATTCCCTTGATATGCAAGTTCTCCCTGAGTTTGATTTCTAGCGGTTCAAGTGACAATATGAATAGTAGGGGGGAAAGGGGGCATCCCTGCCTCGACCCGTTTCTTATTTCGAAGGCCTCTGAAAGAGTCCCATTTACCCTAACCCGAGCTGTTGGATTAGTATATAGGGCCATTATTTTGTGGATGAACTGGGTAGGAAAGCTAAACCGTCGTAGAGTCATTTGTAAGTAAGTCCAGTCAAGTCTGTCAAAAGCCTTTTCGGCGTCGGTCGAAAGAAAGAGGGCTGGTGTTTTAGTCTTGGAGACAAGGTCTATGAGATTTAGTACTTTTACGGTATTATCTTTCGCCTCCCTATTGGGCACGAAACCCGCCTGGTCTTGGTGAATTAATTGTGGAAGGATTTGGTTTATACGGGAGGCTAGAATTTTTGCGTACAATTTCAAGTCAGTATTAAGTAGGGAAATTGGTCTAAAATTGGCCGGTTTGTCAGGTACTTTGTTTTTCTAGAACTGAAATATATGCCTGTAACATGGTGTCGGGGAAGTTGGAACCCTCTGCAATATGGTTGAATAGGGAGGTTAGGTGTGGGGCAAGGTATTTTGAAAATGTTTTGTAATATAGGCCTGAAAATCCGTCCGGGCCTGGAGCTTTATTTGATTTTAGAGTGTGTATAGCATCTGTTACTTCTTTTATATTGAAGGGTTTGTCTAGGATCTCCATTTGTTCTTTGCTTATTTGTGGTACTTGTATGTCTGTGAGATATTGTTGGCAAATGTGGCTATGTGCTGCGTCTACCCTGTCTGGGAAAAGATTATAAAGTTTATGATAGAAGGTTTTAAATATCTCAGCGATTTTATGGGTGTCCTCAACGTGTTTTCCTGACTCACTTTTTATTGAGTGTATATAGGTGCATTGTTGCCTTTTTTTCAAGGTTCTCGCCAGCCATTTACCGGGTTTATTTCCTTCTCTGTAAAAAGTCTGCTGAAAGGACAAAAGTTGTCTTTGGGCATTTATCTGGAGTAATCTATTCAATTGGTCGCGTTTGGAGGTGAGTCTCTCTAGTAAAAGATTATTATCTGGGGATTGCTTATGTGAGTAATCTAGATCAGCTATTTCTTTAGCTATAGAGGTAAATTCTTCCCGTCTCTTTTTTATTATGTAAGCTTTGGATTTAATAAATTCTCCCCTTACTGTGCTTTTATGGGCCTCCCACAACGTTGTGGGATGTATATCAGGGGTATTGTTTGTGATAAAGTAGGATTTAATATGATTAGCAATGTTCTTAACCTGTTTTTTCCCCTTGAGTAAAGATTCATCTAATTTCCATTGATAGGATCTGAGCGGAGCTGAGGGCCAGGCAATATTGCAGCATACCAGTGAGTGGTCTGACCAGGAGGTATGGCTGATCCCAGCCGCTTTTAAGTAAGAGAGAGTTAGATGGTCTACAAATATGTAATCCAACCTAGAATAACATTTATTTGGATTCGAAAAGAATGTGAAATCTCTTTTCTGGGGGTTCAGGTATCTCCAGGTATCATGGATCCCTAAGAGTTTAAGATTTTGCCATATGTTTTGCAAATTTGGGATTTTCATTCTAGTAGTCGGATTGGAGCAGTCTATCTGAGGGTTTAGTGGTACGTTAAGGTCTCCTGCTATAATCAGAGAGCCCTTGGCCTGGGAAAGGATAGAATTAGTGATGGTGTTTATGAATTTGCTTTGGAATCTATTAGGGGCGTATAAATTTACTAAGGTGACGGGTTTACCAAAGAGGAGGCCTGTGACGCATAAATATCTACCCTCTTTGTCATGATCTATTTGAATCTTACTAAAGGCAATTGACTTGTGAATTAGAATGCTTACTCCATTAATTTTTTTGGTGGGATGGGAGCTATGAAAATGCTGTGGGTAGTTAGAGGAAAAAAACTTAGGTATATGTTTAGTTTTAAAATGTGTCTCCTGTAGCAGGAGTATCTGACCTCCTTTCTTGTGCAGGTCTAATAAAGCCATTCTACGCTTATTCGGACAATTTAGCCCTTTTGTGTTCTGGGATATAATAGTAAAATCTTGTGGTGTGTCCCTACTCATTATAACGACTTTTATACAGTGTTACCCCATACCAAGTATTCATCTCTACATGCTTTCCCCTGTTACACTCCGAGTACATTTGCTTATTCATGTGGCCCATGTCATTAACATTGAAGAAATAGAAAATTACAAAAAAACAATTAATAAAACATTTTACTCCTTCCTTAACCGAAAGGAGAGTGTACAACATCTAAACTAAGGGAGAATATATTCCCCAACTGGCTGAGAGCGATTATATTGCATCAGTTTAATTTTTTAACAGGGAGTTGAGTACCATTAAGTGAGATACTATGCGGGCAAGTGACCCACTAACTTTAACTAAATGAAAGCATAAGTCATTACAGACAAAGAACAACAAGAAATATCAATATAACATGAAATAAATATACTAACTTTTATAAATTTTAACTGAGAGTGGGAGGAAGCTCTAACTCTGAGCTCCCTAGCTCCCACTGTCTAACTTTGTTTCAGTTACCATAGTCCAGCGGTTGTCTCTGGGAAGTCTCATTGTAAAGTTTCCTATGAGGGAAATCAAAGACAGCAACAAACATATATCACTGTAAATTAATACATGAGAGAGATAAAGAGCTAAAAAGGATACAGCCACACTGGCTCAGGATCATCCCTTCTCTGGCAGAAGATTTTGACCACCTATGTTCTGTCTTCTTGTTTTCCTCTGTTGCACCTGTTGCCATTCTTGCCTCTGGGGGAGAGGGTCTCTATTGGATCCTAGACTGTGTTGATTTTGTGCATCTTTTGCCTCCTCCATCTCTGGCGGGGATAAATCTAGGGCCTTGCAGATCTGTTTGACTTCTCCAGGTGCTGTGCAGGTATATCTTTTCCCTTGCCATAAGATGATTAAGTGAAAGGGGAACCCCCAACGGTATGGGATATTCCTCTTCCTAAGAAGCGAGGTGAAGGGTTTGAGTTCTTTTCGTTTGATGAGGGTTCTCTGCGACAGATCTGTGTAAAATTGAAGGTCTGCATTTTCATATTTGACAGGTTGTCGTTCGCGGGCAAGCCTCATGAGTTCTTCTTTGACCTGGAAGTTTGTGACCCGCACAATCACGTCCCTGGGAGGTTGTGTATCCGAAGGCTTAGGGCGGAGTGCTCTATGAGCTCTGTCTAGGTCATATTTTATAGGCAACTCTGTTTGCTTCAGGAAGTTGAATAAATCTTGTAGGTATTGCTCCAGGCCTGAAGTAGATACAGATTCAGGGACACCTCTGATTCTGATATTGTGCCTTCTGTTCCTGTTCTCGATGTCATCTATTTTTTCTTCAAGGCCAAGGATTACTTCGTTCTGCTTGTGAATGGTGGTATGTAGATCTGTTATTGCAGTAGCATGGGTGTCCTGTGTATTTTCCACCACCTCTACTCTATGTCCTATGTCTGACAGTTCCTTCTTAAGGTCGCTGATTTCTTCCTTGATACATTGCTTTACTTGAACAACTAGGGCAGAGAAATCTTTTTTTGAAGGTAGTGATTCAAACAGTATCTTAGGCACTGTAATGGTGTCAGGCACAGTTTCAGAGTCTGATTCTGAAGATGAAAAGGCAGTAACTGAATCTTGCTCATCTGTAGGGTTTAGACTTGCAGACTTAGTCTCAACTGACTTAAAAAAGTTGTTTACTGAGGGGGTGATATGACTTCTTTGTTTTGTTATGGCTCCTTTTTTGTTAAGCTTTTTAGGGGACATGGTGATTTCCAGTAGTGACAAAGTCTTGCTTTATATTTAAGGGTTGCATATAAGGGTTCTCTGGTTCAACAGGCTGATTGATAGTCTTTGCCCCAAGCAACCACTATGTATGTTAAGTAATTACAGATCAGCACCGTTTGTCATGTCCCAGAAATAGGAGTAACTATAGTTAATATTCAAAATGGATACCTGTCGCAAACGCTGAATTTAAGATCTCCTAATGAATATAATGCAGGTCATTGCATTAATGTGCAGGGACCCTCATGAGTGATAGGTTATGATGTAGGTCTCCCCTCTGGCAATACTTCTGTAATTCGGGCCGTGTCTGTTTGTAAACATGACCTATGTGTGGAGATTGTAGTAGCATATGTTTATTTCAGGAGTTTAATAAAAGATGGTAGAGCTGTGAGCACCTGAAACATATCATGCAGAGCGTGGCACATCAGGATGGTATAACAACAACAAAAAAAAACTGCGTCACAGCATGTATTACCAGCTCTGCGCATTTATATTTGAGCCAGATAGGTTATAGAAAAGTGAATATAGCTTTACTGTTTTCTGCCTTCCAGTTTACGCCAGCCCCAGTGCTCTAAAACTTGTTTACCAACCATTTACAACCCCCATGTGGTTTATGGGCCTCAGCCCTACGGCTCAGTATCAAGCGGCTATTGGGGGAGTTATTCAAATTGTCGAGAGCTCATAGCTAGGCTCCGGGTATTATTTATGCTCTTTAGTTGTATTTTACCTCCGCCTTTGCACACATCGCAAGTGCGGGTCCCAGTTAGTGCTGTTCCGGAGCTCCGGCGATAGTAGGCTCGTGTGGCTGCGCCGTTTGCCTAACGCTGTGAGATAGAATCAAGTCACTTCCCCGATTTCACATCTGAGTACCCCGTTGTTGTTGGGGATGTGTGGTACTGCTGTGCTGGGTATTATTCCCCTGTTAAGGCAAGAATGAAGCCTCTCAACCAGATAGGGCTCAGGAGCTGATCTAAGCCGCGGCCATTTCCCAGGCTGGCTAGCTCCGCCCTCCGCAATATTTTTTTTTTACTTCAAGATGCAGCACACTGGAGTGCCCAAGTATTGGTTAATACATATCACAGCTAGGGTTGCCACCCAGCCGGTATTTTACCTACACGACCGGTATTTTTAAGGTTCATGTCAATGTAGAAAATAAAGAATAAATATTGAAAGAAAGATCCTTTAAAAGTGAAACTTCTTCTGAGTGTGATGCATACTAGTTATAAACAAATGAGCATTTAAAATCAGTCCTAACAGATTTAGTTTTTGAGTTATGCTGCTTAATTATTTATGCAAATTTATGTTAATTAGCCTGGCCGGTATTTTTTTCCAAGAAAGGTGGCAACCCTAATCACAGCCAGGGGTGAGAAGTTGTTCTGAAACGGAGTTTGATGTAATTTTCACCCCAACTGACACAAATAAGGTCAGCTGAAGAGGGATATACAGCACAAAGAGAAAGTCCAGCACTCACTTACAAGCTCTCAGCTAAGATTAAAAGCAAAAATGGAAGGGTTAGTTACTGCATTTGGCCAAATGGGACAAGCCTGGGTATCACGTCAAGGTCCCTTCCAAAAACCTGGGACCCTAAAACAGCCACACAATGCAAGCTCTCAATCCAACAAACTAGGAACAAGTGAAGGGTGCACAGGCTTATGTAATCACCCCAGACATATACAAAACATGGAAGGGGACTGCACTCTCAGACCGGACCGGGTAGACATCCCATGACCCTGCAACATGCTCAGCCCTGAGTGCTCACTGGCACGCACTTGAAGCTGTACTGTCCCCAGAGTCACAGGCAGTTAACCCCAGACAGGTCTAAGTGCAAGAACCATAGGGAAAATTACAAAACAAATTATTGCAACACACAGAGAAAGTACAGCACTCACTTACAAGCTCTCAGCTAAGATTAAAAGCAAATATAGAAGGGTTAGTTACTGCATTTGGCCAAATGGGACAAACCCTGGGACCCTAAAAGAGCCACACAATGCAAGCTCTCAATCCAAAAAACTGGGAACAAGTAAATGGGTGCACAGGCTTATGTAATCACCCCAGACATATACAAAACACAGAAGGGGACTGCACTCTCAGACCGGACCGGGTACACATCCCATGACCCTGCAGCATGCTCAGTCCTGGGTGCTCACATACATAAGCCTGTGCACACTTCACTTTTTCCCGGTTTGTTGGATTGAGAGCTTGCATTGTGTGGCTGTTTTAGGGTCCCAGGTTTTTGGAAGGGACCTTGACGTGGTACATGGGCTTGTCCCATTTGGCCAAATGCAGTAACTAACCCTTCCATGTTTGCTTTTAATCTTAGCTGAGAGCTTGTGAGTGCTGGACTTTCTCTGTGTGTTGTATTCATTTGTTTTGTAATTTTCCCTATGGTTCTTGCACCCAGACCTGTCTGGGGTTAACTGCCTGTGACTCTGGGGACAGCACAGCTTCCTGTGAGTGCCAGTGAGCACCCAGGGCTGAGCATGTTGCAGGGGCATGGGATGTGTACCCGGTCCGGTCTGAGAGTGCTTTATTTAAAGATATATATGATAGAGAGAGAGAGATAGTTAGATATACGTCCGAGTATCTGCATTTGTCAGAATATTGCCAAATTCGGTCATTCTGCACCATTTGAATTAACGACATCCTGCATGCACTAAAAGAATAATAAATTAATGTATTAACAAAATCTCTTAATTTTCATTCATTCATTATTCTTATAATTATTATAATTATAATAATAAAAAAAAATTAAAAAACGCTTTCCTATGCTATTAACCCTTAAACTTCCACAATTCGCATCTCAAAAACCTGCTACACTACTTAACCCCTAAACCACCACAACCCCATCCCAAAAACTTGCTGCACTAAATCGCCACAACCCTCATTGCAAAAACCCACAACACAAACGCTAAGGCCTAAACCTACATTACTTAACCCCTACACCACCACAACCCCCATCAGAAGAACCTGCAAACTGCCACAACCCAATCACAATAAACCCCATATATTACTTAACCCCTAAACTGCCACACCCCCAGCACAATAAAAAACCCTACACCATTAACCCCTAAACCTCCACAACCTCCATTACATTAAACTGCCTACTCTATTAATCCAATAACAGTTAATTACCCACAAAACCTAGCCTAAGACCCCTTAAGTTAAATAACACCAACAGTAAAAAAAAACAGCTAAAAAATAAAAAACCCTATACTAAACCTAAAGAACTATAAAAAATAAATTAAAAAACAAGTATTTTAAAACTAAATTACCCCCAGAACCCCTCTGAAAACATGTATCCTAAAACTAAACTAAAAAGAATAACCCTATACTAAAATTACCCCAAAAAAATAAAATAAAAAAAATAAAAAACACTAAAACCTCAAGTTTTACTCACTATCCATGAATCTAGCTCTTCAAGGGTGGTGGCCGGTCCATGGCTGCAGTCCTCTCACACGGGGTTTTATTGTGACGAGGCTGTGGTGGTTTAGGGGTTAAGTAATTTAGTGGGTTATTGTGATGGGGGTTATGGCAGTTTAGGGATTAATAGTGTAGGGGGTTTATTGTGATGGGGTTGTGGGGGTTTAGGGGTTAATAGTGTATGGGTTTTTATTATGGGGGTTGCAGCAGTTTAGCGGTTAAGTAGTGCAGAGTTATTTTGTGATGGAGGTTGTCGCAGTTTAAGTGTCAAGTAATGTAGATTTAGGCCTTAGGGTTGTGAAGCTGTTTAAGAGTAGGGGTTTATTGCAGTTTATAGATAGATAGATAGATAGATAGATAGATAGATAGATAGATAGATAAAAAGACATATATACATGGATTCATAATTTAAAATGACATATATATATATATGTTTTGCATGTGTATATACATATCAACATAAATACACATATATACATATGTTTATATGCACACATATTTAGACATGTATATGTATGTATGTATATATACATTATAGCCCTCTACATTCAAATATCATGTCCTATACCATATACCTGATAACCCTTACTATTATTTTTTATGAATATTTATATGTTTATATATGAATGCTACACTTAATGCATTTATGTTGTGTTTGGTGTAATTTAGCCCTAACCCTTTACGCGAGGACTTTGGTTGCACTGACTAGATAATTGCAAAATTTAAATTGAGCTTGTGCAGTTGCGTTTAATTTCAACTTGTAGTATGAGCGCAAGTCTCAATATCGCAAATGCTCTAAACGTTAGCACTCAACTTGTAACCTAGTCAAAAAAAGGTACAAACTAATATTTACATAATGCGAAATAATAAAAATTCCCCCTGGTACCAGTGTGTCATATTTCTTGACCAATAAGATTATACTTTATAAATGGATAGTTCATGCTCGGAATCTGTGCATCTTATGTGATCTTAACAGCTAAAAAGTACAGTACTAACCCCAATAAAAGATACCTTTACTGATCTGTCTTCCAAAGTAATATTTTCACACAGCTCTCAGACATCAAAACTGACTAAAAACCTCAGAGAACCTGAAGATGCTAGTGAAATTTTCTTTTATGATACTACAAAAGGGTAAAATGATATGTGCTGTAGCATCCTCAGTCAATTACAATCCTTGTAAGTAAGAAAAAAAAGCTACCCATTTTCAGAGGTTTTTTTTCTCTTTACGACCTATACTTGGCTCTCTGCATCTGCCATCTAAAATAATATACAATATTTATGGGTTAAAGTCTTAAAAAATGGGTAAAATACTTAAAAAAGTCAAACATAAATTTATTAGAATTATCCTTCATTTGCAGAATTTTTCATATTAAACTTAAGGGGATGTTAAACAATAATTACATGATAAACATTAATTAGACATGTGCACAGGTGAAAAATTTGGTTCGGAACAAATCTTTCGGGCCTAATAGACAAAAAAGTTAGTTATCCGAAATATCTGGCTGACAAAAAAATAAACAAATATCTGTGTTTCATTAACGAATTAGCATTCGTAACCAAACACACATGTACATGCCTAGAAATAATGATGTATTCAAACAAAGATCAGCCTTAGAATATGTAGATGTATTTTATACAATTATATTAGTTGTTTAAATATTGAAAATATGTGTAAAAAGGTTTAGTTTCAATAAAGTAATGAGACCCGCCATTTTGTTACTAGTTTTCTATTTATCTCTGCTAGAACAAACAAGAAAATGTGGAAACCTTTTTAGTTATTTTTATGTTCCACAGAGTCTCGTTTGAACATTCTCTCTTATTACCTGTTTTATATCTCTCCCTAATTGTCCTCAACAATTTTTAGAGTAAAATTAAAGGAAAGGGTGACGCAACAAACAATGAAAGTATATAGTATATTGCAAAGTTTTTTTTTTTTTTTTTTTTTTTAACAATAAATAATAAATATTTTATATTACAATCTCTTATGTTTAATATTCCTTTAACATTTGAAATATTTTTTACTTTGAAATACAAAAGTGGAATGACTCTAACAACACTTGAAAAGTTTAAAAAAAGCTTTTAGAATTCTCTCATGAAAGGTGGCAATTACAAAAAAATGTTATGAACACATTAATCTTGAACTGCAGTCTACAAGGCTATGCTAATAGAGGTATTTCACATAATACATGTGCTTATGTCAACAAGTCTTTGTTCAAATGAAATCTTGATTGCAATTTGCATAAAATATAGAAGAAATTAAATTATGATTAATTTCTGAAAAAATATGCCACAAAAGCTTGTTTATTGTAACAGAACACAATACACTTTTTTGGTATTTTATCATGCCAATTGTGTTTATCTAATTTGTAAATGAGGACAAAAGAAATTCAAGACACAAAAATATATGACTTATGAATTTACATTCCTATACTTGTTAATGGCACTTGACCAGGTGTATCCAACTTATTTTATAGAAAGTAACAAACCAGCTAGGATTCTGTTAGAATAAGGGTAAGAATATGGGCTAGACAGTTTAATTAGTTCTCTTTCTGGGCACAATTAAATAATAGTCAGACCCATGAGAAATGCCCATTTCATTCTTGCAATCCATCTGCCAAGTCATATATTATAAAAAGTAGATGGACCCTCACTGTTCTGATGAGTGGTGATGTGCCTTCCATAGGAAACTATGTGGATTATTGCCTGTTTAACATCCACCCACATTGCCAGTTAATGCGGATGTCATCAGTGTGGAGGGGGCATGTTTTCAAAGCACTTTACAAAACATAGAATGTTTCTGTTAAGTAAAAGTAAAAATATATAAACATATAAACTAAGTTATACTGTTCATTTAATAGATTTGTTTCAATTGCTAATCTCACCACTAAAATGGTGTTGAGACAGGTATATGTGAAAAGGTGCACCTAAGATAGCAGATATTTTTTACAACATTTGAAACTCCCGGCAATGTTTCCCCATTAAAATACAGGTTACTCACACAGAATGTTCATGAAACTCCAATGGAACACCTGTATATTCACTATATATGTGATCACCAAAAAAACATTAACAAGCCACCTATAGGAGCTGGAGGGTTGTGGGTATATTGTAAACGTACTATGCCTTCCACGCTTATATTGTAAATGTGTATGTATGTATTATACAGTTAAATACTATATTTTGGGGCATATTTATCAATGTGCGAGCGGACATGATATGAAGTAGCGTATCATGTCTGCCGCACATCGATAAATGCTGACAGCATACGCTGTCGGCATTTATCATTGCACTAACAGTTCTTGTGAACTGCTGGTGCAATGCTGCCCCCTGTAGACTGGCCGTTAGCAGGGGGTGTCAATCAGCCCGATTGTATTCGATCGGGTTGATTTCTGTCCTCCGCCTCAGAGCAGGCAGACAAGTTATGGAGCAGCGGTCTTTATAACTTCTGTTTCCAGCGAGCCTGAAGCCTGAAACCTGAAACAAGGGGCATCAAGCTCCATACGGAGCTTAATAAATATGCCCCTTAGTATTTAAAGTGAGTTTGATATTTAAAATTTTCCATGTCCATGTGCATGATGAGAACAGTTCTGTCAGGGTGCCAGGAATCAGACAGAGACGAGAAGTGCAAAAATAATCACACCTTTATTAATAGCAAAAAATAATAAAAAGTCCACAAGTCAAATAACAAGCCAGGAATCCAAACCAGAGCTGGTAGTCAGACGAGCCGAATCAGGAGCCAAAGCGAGTAGTCAGACGAGCCGGAATCAGGAACAAGGAGAACAGCAGAGTCAGGAACAAGCCAGAGATCAGGAACCAGGAGGGACGTCAGACAGCCAGGTAATACACAGGAGCTCTCACAAACAGGTCTGAGACAACGCAAGGGCAAAGCATACTGAACAGAGGCCCTTTAAATAATAAGTGATGACATCACAATTCTGAGACTGCATCCTGTCTCACACTGATGATGTACACTAGTCTGGCCATAAAAGGAAGTGCAGGAAATGAGCAGCATCACACAGTATGCACCAGAGTCAGCAAGAGAGGTGAGTAAAATGACTGCCAGCAGCACATGGCAAACAAAACCCTGAGATTTGCATGACAGGTTCGTCATACAAATCTCTGCACATGCTGTTGTAGGCGTTAATGGTGGTGTAGTAGAAAACACTCCCAAATCTGTATGATAGTGCCAGTGATGTCACCAGGAATGTGTGTGGTGACATTACAGAGGGGACAAGATAAGGAAGTGACAGTCAGTAAAGTGAGTTGGAGGGGGTTGTTCAAACCCCTAAATCTCAGCTCCCTCCACAGACCTTCAAGGTCACCTGCTCATTCAAAGGTGGTGGAAAGTCACAAGTCCCCAAATATAAAAAAAAATGTTAGAACACAACACATCAATAAAAAACATCTGTTATGTCTAGAGACCCCTAATAAAGTTTATTTTTATATTTGACAAGTCCCTCTTAAATAAAAATGTGAATTTTGTGTTCATCGTCATGTGACCTGGAGAGGAAAAAAAGTGTTTTTTTCTCTGTACGGGCAAAAAGGGGTCCCTATAATTTATATTATAACCACCAAAAGCCTGTATGGCTTCTATTTCACATTTGGCTATTCTTGGTAACAATTTAGTAAGGTGTTCAAAGTAACAACAGTGGTCACCTGGATAATTTCAATATTATTTATTTTTAAATTTTTGCCGCTTTCTCACGTGCCATGAAATATAAATATAATAATGATATAAATCTTCTGGACCAGCTGAATTTTTTTTAATAATAATGTGTGTGGGTTACTCCCCGAAATATAACTTACATTAGTGTTAAAATGTAAACAGCAAAAAAAAAAAAAAAAGCATAGGGGTGTGAAATAGGCTTAGCAGCAAAGTGGTTAAAAAAGCATGATTTAGCTTGATTTATTTATTTTTAAGAAGAATATTTTGGGCTCCATTTAAGAAGCTGCTAATGCAGCTTTAGAGTGCCTTCAGCTGATGACCACTGCTTCCTATCCTATTACACCCTATATAAAGTGGCATTTCTCAATCCCCCCGGACTCCTCAGACCATGGTGATTTACAGCCCCTGCTCATGTGGGTGTGGCTTTGTACACTATATCACTATATGTAAGTCCGGGAGTTTATAAATGGAGGCCTTTATGTACAGGATATTAATATCTGAGCAGTGACAGAGCATCAGACACAATGGGGATCGGAATTTGGATTGGATGTTGGAGATCACGTGATAGGCCAAGCCCCTAGACGGATCCGGATCTTATAGTTGGAGTTTCGGTGTACAAGATAACCCTGGATTGTACAAGCAACAATATGGTGAGATGGCATTGAAGGAAAACGAGTGGCATAGTTTAATGGGAGCAACTTCACACAAACTGGAACATGAGTAAACTGTTTGTTTATCAAGGCTCTGACTGTGCAGGTTTCCCTCATTGAAGATGAACTGCTGAGAATACTGTAGGCAAAAGTAATATTGCTGTGTGTAAAGTCTTATAGATGATTCAGAGCAATAATTTATACATCAGGAAGAACTGTGTATAGAGCTTTGTATGCCAAATGCCAAATCTATCTCTCAGTCTATGCTTACTGATTATCCATCCAAGTATTCTATCTGTTATTTGTTAATGTTTCTATGGGGTAGATTTAACATAGGTCGATCGGACATGTTTCGCTGTAGCGAATCATGTCCACTCAACCTCACTAAATGCCAACAGCATACGCCGCAAGGAGTAGGTCATTGTTGGATCTTAGTGGGCGGGCTGGAGTATATTTGTTGAAAATCTATCCCTATGCATCACATAATTTTGCAGTGATTATATCAATCCCCAGCGTTAATATGTATGGTGATATCAATGTATGGTTTTTATGGAGATTCACATGGAGGGTTTGTTAGTATAATCTGAGCCTTTTCTTTTGCATTTTTCAGGATATTAAAATCCCATAAAAGACAGTAGCCATGGCTTTTTCATTTTGCAAAAATGATTTTTTTTCAACTTTGCAGTATGTAAAACTTGTTTTTTAGGAATTGATGCTTTTTTCCATATTGTACATTACAATGTAAGACCCAACATTTGTGTCTAGGTATTAGGGACTAAAGAACTTGAGGTGGTTCATTGCCATTTTGTGGGTGGGGCTTTTTTCATACTGTACTGTATGTCATGCTACCCAGTATTTGGGGCTAGGTATTAGGGGATCCGGAGGTTGAGGGGGGTCTTTACCATTTTGTGGGTGGGGCTGCATCGGGAGGGAACACAGCCCCAGCAATTGTCTGAAAGGTCAGTAAGCCTAGGGCCGTTCATGGGGATGCCTGGTTGGTCTGTAGGTGGGGCTAAAGTAAAATTTAAAAATAGGTACATATGGCTGTGGGACAGAGCTCAGAATTAGGGTCTGACCATCTAAATTTGGGACAAATAGGAGGTCTGCTGTACGTGTTTTAGTTCCATAAAACAACACTAAGGGCTCCATTTATTAAGCGTTTTCACAAGTCATGTCCGTCAGACATTGCTGCAAGTGGACAGCATACGCTGTCCACATTTAACAGTACACAAGCATTTGCCAGTAATGCTTGTGCAATGTCACTCCCTGCTCACTGGCAGCCAATCGGCTGCTAAGAGAAGCTGTCAACCACCCCAATTGAATCAGGATTATTTAAATCCACCACCTTTTAGGTGGCAGACAGGTTAAGGAGCAGCAGTCTTAAGACTGATGCTACTTAACCATCGTTTCTAACAAGCCTGAAATGATGGGTCTCCGAAGCAGCAATCGCTGTTTAGTAAACGGAGACCTAAGTATCCAAATACTTAGATAGGCCTCATTGTATGGTGTCTGCTGCTAACACACCAAAGCATATCCATGGACTCTCCTTCAAATTCTGGGCCTGATCCTCTAAAGCTCTCTGGTTTGGTGAGGTACTAAAGGCTGCATTGTCAGCATTATGAGGCCCCTTAAGGAATTGTTTTAAATACAATGGTAACTGTGTATCTTATTATGGGGAATTCAATAATAGTGTTTATGTGAATGAGACTCACTTTAAAATGCAGTGCTCAGTAAAATAACCTGGGGTTTTCTCTCCATACTGGTAATTTTTTTATAATCAGGCCCTCTTTCTATTGCAATATGAAAATGCATACACAAAGATTGAGGTTACAGTATCTGCACATACTGATAAATATTATTTATATGCATAATGATCAACCTGACAAAATAATATATATGTAGGTATTTTGTTTATTTTAATAGATACTAAGTACCTATAACAAATAATCACATCTGATTATAAAAAAAAAACACATTTTAGCACATATTATAAAAAATAAAAGCTGGATTTAAAAAGCAAAAAAACAAAAAGACAACAAAAAAACAAAAAAAACAGTGATGCCAAGTTATTGTTCCTCAGAAAACTTTAGAACTGGAAAGACTAATTTATGTTACAATGCCTACTACAAAAACACATCTGTGCTGACACATTAGCAATATCATTAAAGCTTTTCTCCACTCTATCAAGATAAAGGGGGTCTATCCCTGTCTTGTCACAGTGCGGAAAATCAGCTAGGCTGAAACAGTTTAATTGGCATATATACTTTATATTGATGTCATTTTTAAATGGCATCTGAGACAGCAACTCAGGACATATTAATAGACTGTAGTGCCTATGGATATTATATTAATTTAAAACAGCTAAAAACCTGCAGCTTCATACACAGACAATCATTTAGCATGATTTTTTTTAATCCCTAATTATCATTAAGAAATAATCCAATATCTTCCCAATGTACAACCTATTTCTTTTGGGTAGATAAGGTAATGTTTTCATCTAATTAAAGTAATTCATGTCTTTCTCTTTTGTCTTTTTATATACCATCAAAATGTAATAAGATTAAATCAATGATGTATTTTCCCACTGGAAAAGCAATAAGACAGTAAAGAAATCAATTTACATTAATACAGATTTATTTTTATTATTTTGCTAAAAATTCCTTTGCTAAATCTATTCAAATGTTACTATAACTGTAACACAGAACTGTGTGTGCTTTTGTTTTAAGTGAATTGTCAAGTAAGGTGCTGTTTTAATAGTCAAAAAATCCAGCTGATAACAGATTATCTATCCATTATGTTTTTTGTGAGATCATCACCTCTCTCTGCCTTAAAATGATCCTGGTTTGATTTTTTTGAATTAAAACAAGAGACTGTTTTAAACACCCTTTTCACCCTGCCTCAGCCCTTAGCAGTCCAATCCCATCTACAGAAAATGTATGACTCTACCCCTGCACATTATGATTCCATCCACAAAATAAACAACAGACAGGCCTCCTGGACCTAGCCTAAGTATCACAAACCCAGACTGGGACGTATTGGGTAGCATGTGATTTTAATTTCTTTAGAGACAATTGTGAAAAATGAAACACATTATGAGGTTTTCATTAGAAGTTAAATAGATACTATTGGTCTTTTACACTTTTCATATGTATCAACTCACTTGTGTTTTCAAATGATCTGATTCTATAAAATGTAGTAGTCCTGTATAAAGAAGATGAATACATTTATAAATTTTAAACTAAATTAACTGTTTCATTAACAGTTTACTGCTTTACTTAGGACATACCCAAAATTTGCATTAAGCTATGACAAATGTAATATTGTTGCAGATTTCTGAACCTGGGTGATAACAGATATAGATATTAGCAAAAACCTGGATGATCACAAATGAAGAGATTTGCACAATCTGAATTTATTAAACGTGATTTGAATGATTAAAATATCATTATCTGTATAATGGGCTTCAAATAGATTGTCAGACAATGTTCCAAACCAGGGAACCTATCCACAAGGGATTGTAGAGAGCAGGCAGTATCCACTGCCCACATCTCTCATTACTCAAACAAATACTCATGCAACTCCAACCCTACTCTCCTGCAACCAAAAATGTACATAAACTAAGAACAGAATTTGCAAACTCAAGTAAAATAGCAGACTTGAAGAAAAAAATGTCCATGTCAGCTATTCTGTAAATGCAAGTCAGTTGTGAACATACCCTTTGCATCCTTTTCATTCAACTTGCATATCAAACTTCAGTACAAGTCAGTTAGGAAAGGTATAGCAAGAGGAACAGCATTGCCATTATTATTGCTTTTCGTATTCTTTATTGTTAGATTCTGAGGAATTCTCACTTACTTTTTGTCTGTTTTAAAGGGACAGTCTACACCAGAATATTTATTGTAGTAAACAATAGATAATCCCTTTATTACCCATTCCCTAGTTTTATATAACCAACACAGTTTTTTTTTTTTAATAGCTTTTTATTAACCATAACAGAATGCAATTCCATACCTTTTAAATTCACAGAGGCAGGACAGTAAAACAAAAAGAAAAACCATATCACACAATGGTTCCAAAAAAAGTTATACAGTCAGGTCCTGCATTATCGTTAGTTACAACTTTCAATAAACATTTATATGAGGAAAAAAAAGAGAAACAAGCAAATACTATTACCAATAAACTTACAAGAAACTTGCATTGACTTGCATTAGCTTGCATTCTGTATGGTATTTTCCTTGATATATAAAACTATAACACAAAAAAAAAAAAAAAAAAAAAAAAAAGAAAAAAAGGAAAAGAAGCAAAGGAAAAAAAAAGGAAAAAACAAACAAACAAAAACGAGCCTCCACACCCCTCTAAGCCTCCCACCATCCCCAATTCTACTCTTAACATTAATCAGGGAATTCGCCGTTTGCTATGGCGGTTTCCATATAGATAGAGCCCTTAAATGGAGAAATTATTCGTTTTTGTATTTCTGTAGGGAAGCTATAGATTATGCTTTTCCATTTATAGAAAAATTGTTTAATTCTATGCTCTGAGTCTATTGATGTATCCAATTGTTCTAAAATGAATTGGTTTTTGAGTTTTTGTATAAATTCTTTCAGACTTGGAACTTGGTGCGATTTCCAATGTTTCAAAATCAGTAATCTACCCGTAATGATTAGCGTATTTAATTGGCGAATATTTTTATATTCTAACTCCTCCTGGTTTATTAAAAAGAAAATACTCTTATCATTAAATTGTATCTTGCTTTGATTTATTTTGCTAGCCCAATTTGTTACTTTAAACCAGAATTTTTTAATTTTTGTACAGCTCCAAAAACAGTGATCTAAGTCAGCGTTAATAGTTTTACATTTGTGACAACGTGCCAATGTTTTGTCCCATCTAGCCTTTACTTGAGGTGTAATATAGATGCGATTTATAATTTTTGTATGTGATTCTCTCCACGAGGAAGCAATTGTTGCTCCGTCTACCAGATTAAAGCTAGTCTGTATTTTTTCAGTTGAAACTTGCCAGCTGTCTGCTATTCTTTCAATATTACGCTGTCCATACGTACTATTAATTATTTTGTAGATGGTTGAAATACTATACTTCCCTGCCCTAAAGAGAATTATGGCCGGGTCCATTTTATCCCATGTCTCTACCATTATATTTGTCTGTAGTGTTCCCTGGAGATAGTGTCTTATTTGCAGGTATGCATAAAATTCTTTGCTTGATAACTCAAATTCCTGTTGTAATTGAGAAAAAGACTTACAGATCTCTAAGTCATCCTCTATCAGTTGATTTACCTTAATTAGTCCTTTCGCTGCCCAGTTTTTAAAAATTTTAGATTCTATTCCCGGTATAAAGTTAGGGTTTCCTTGAATAGGAAGATGTTTTGAGTAGGTTACTGATATATTTAGTTGTATAAGAATCTTTTGCCATGCCTTAATTACCATTTGTATGGCCGGGAACTGTTTAATTTTATGAGGACATTTGTCGATAGTAGTATGCAACAGAGCGCAGAGAGAGTATGGGGCTACCAAAATCTCTTCCAGAGGTGAAACCGAATAATGGTCAGTCTTTGCTAGCCAATCCAATGCAATCTTCGCGATACAGGCTAAGTTATAAGTCTCAATATCTGGTAAAGCACAGCCCCCGTCTCTTCTAGAAAAAGAGAGTTTTTTAAGTGATATAGCCCGTCTTTTCTTGGCCCACAAAAATTGAGTAAACACTTGTTTATATAATTTAAGATCCGTTTTTTTAATCAAGATAGGTAGATTTTGCATTAAGTATAGCAATTTGGGAAACAGCAACATTTTAATTAGGTTAATTTTACCGGTCAGGGTGAGTTTAAATTTTGCCCATTTTTCCATGTCATGTTTTATTTTAAGAAAGATTGGTGGGTAATTGAGATCATACCAATCTTTAAAATTAATCGAAAGTCTAATACCAAGGTAGGTAAAAAAGACTTTTGCTTCCTTAAAAGGAGGAGATTGCACTGAATTCTTATTTTTACATAGCCAGAAGATTTCTGACTTTAAGGAGTTGATTTTGTAGCCAGAAAATGTGCCAAAATCTTGTAATATTTTATGTAAAATTGGTATAGATTTTTTTGTATTGGCGGTTAGAACTAATAAGTCGTCAGCATATAGTAATGTCGTTACCCGCCTTTTACCTATCTTGATCCCTTCCAGGTCTTTTCTCAGTATTATAGCGAGGGGTTCTAATGCCAGGTTAAACAAATAGGGAGACAGTGGGCATCCTTGTCTAACCCCTTTGTATATAGGAAAATATTTTGAGAGAGTATCGTTTATTATGATGGCAGCAGTAGCTGACTTATATATTAAGGAGGTAAATTGGAGAAAAAGGCCCTCAACTCCATACTTTTTAAGTGCTGTAAAAAGATGATCCCATATAATGGAGTCGAAGGCCTTCTCTGCATCAATTGTTATTAATGCTGCGTCTGGTCCTGATAAACCATCGCCCGTATCTATTTTTTTTTAAAAAAGGTTAAGTATTAGCTCCAATTTACGTAAATTACGTGTACAGCTTCTGCCCGGCATAAAACCTACTTGGTCTTTATGTATTAATGATCCGATTAATTGCTTAAATCTGTGAGCTATTATAGACATCAATAATTTATAATCACTGTTTAATAGTGATATCGGTCTATATGACCCTACATCTTCTTGATTTTTATTTTTTTTCAAGATCAACACTATTAAAGATGCCGCAAAATATTTAGAACACACCATATTTTCAATGAAGTATTGGTTAAACAAGGAAGTTAGTAAGGGTGTTATGTCTTCAGAGAGAATTTTGTATAGTTCTGCTGGGATCTGGTCTGGACCCGCGGCTTTGTTAACTGCTAATTTTTTAATTGCATTGGTGACTTCCAAGGCTGTGATAGGGGAGTTTAATTCATCTAACCTTATTCGCTCTAACCTTGGCAGTTGTAATTTGCTCCAAAAATTATTTTTGGTTTGTGTATTGACTGGTGTCTCCGCATAGACCTCCTGGAAATATAGAGATATAAAGTTTTGGATTTCTTTAATATTAGTAATTCGCCCAGATGGGGTCTTAATAGAGCCAATAGTATCCCTCTTTTTTTTAGATTTGGTTATATTAGCTAGGAATTTTCCAGCTTTTCCGCCATGCCTATAAAAAAAGAGCCTTTTTTTAAGATCATCTTGCGCATTTTTCTGCGTTAAAAATATTTCTCTTTCTTTTTTAGTTTTTTGATAGGTTTCCCATTGTTTTCTAAGGGGGTTGCTAATATATAGGTTGTATGTATTACGTAGTCGTGAAGCCAGTTCAATATCTCTAGCCATAAATTTCCGTTTTTATCCTACCAAGTAGGCTTTGATTTCACCTCTTATCACAGCCTTAAAGGTCTCCCATACAATTTCCAATTTTATTCCTGGAGTTGCGTTGATCTGCATAAAATCTGTCCATTTAATTCTTAACCATGTCTTGAATTGTGTGTTTGACATTAGATACCTAGGGGAAAAAAAACTACCTAAATTACTTTCTTGTGCATTTTTTAGTTTAAGATTAAGTGTGATAATTGCATGATCCGATAAAACTATTTCTTGTATCTCAGCCTTCATTTCTAGACTTAATAATTTCTCGCTTACCAGGAAATAGTCTATCCTAGACATCGTACAGTGTGCGTGTGACTCGCATGTATATTTCCGCAAATCTGGGTTTTGCACCCGCCAAATATCTTTAATATTTAATGGATTACAAAAGTTCTTAAATAA
The DNA here is from genome assembly GCF_027579735.1 of Bombina bombina. Classification (NCBI taxonomy): domain Eukaryota; kingdom Metazoa; phylum Chordata; class Amphibia; order Anura; family Bombinatoridae; genus Bombina; species Bombina bombina. The sequence goes on along the minus strand of NC_069500.1, from coordinate 950,992,503 downwards.
TTTAACTTCCTGCTTGCTATTCCTGTTTAGTGATGGTTTAAGCCTGTCCAGACTGGGGTATTTGACAAAGTTAAGATCCCCCGCTATAATTAAATTTTCTGTGGAGCTAAATAGTAACTTGGTCTGCAAATTTTCCCAGAATGATTTGTCCACTTTATTAGGGCCATAGATATTATACAATGTAATCTTTATCCCTGAGATTTCAAGCTGTATTATCAAGAATCTTTCTTCTAAATCTAACTCCTTTCTTAAGATTTTGTACTGTAATTTTTTGTGGAACAAAACTGCTACTCCCTTTTTCCTACTGGCACATGGTGTGCCCACTACTTCTCCCACCCAATCGCACCTTAGTTTATGCAATTCAACCTCTTTCAAGTGCGTTTCCTGAATAAAAGCTACGTCTATTTTATGCCTTTTTAGCTGGGCTAGTATTTTTTTGCGTTTTATAGGTGATGAAATTCCCCCTACGTTCCACGAGGCGAAATTAACTGAATTACACATTTATATATAATAATTGGATCGCCCCTTTATACAAAGAACTAGACAGATCCTTCATAGCTAACTCTATAAGTAGCTAGAAGCAGGTGGGTGATGGGGGAGGGGAGGGGTGAGAGGGGAAGAAAAAGAAGAGGAGAGAGGAGAAAAAAAAAAAAAAAGAAAAAAAAAAAAAAAAGGTAAAAATAAAATATTTGAGCAACATCAGACAATTTACCCGGAGGATGGGTCGGTTTCAGCATAATCATCATAAATTTAGTAAGTAACTCAAGAAAACAGTTCAAGCAGCAAATACCAATTCACAGTAAGATAGCTTTCATTTTGGCAAATTCTCTAGCTTCCTCTGGGGAGTTGAGAACCTTATTTTCGCCATCTGTTAGGATTTTAATTTTTGCAGGGTAAATGACCGTAGCTTTTATACCTGCCTGGATTAGTTTTGTACATATCGGTGTTATTTCTCTGCGTTTTTGTGACGTTTCAACTGAGTAATCTTGGAACATTAATATAGATTTGCCTTCTAGCGAGAATGGGGTATGCTGTCTGTATTGTTGCATTAGTTTTACCTTGTCTTTAAAGTTAAGAAACCTGGCTATAATTGGCCTGCTCTTAACTGACCCATCTGGTAGTGTTTTAATTGAGCCCATACGATGTACTCTCTCTATCTCCAATGGTAAAATTTCAGATGTAATTCCTAACTTCTGTGGTATAACCATTGACATAAGATTGTCTAGATCTTGATACTCCTTTGTCTCTGGTATCCCAAGCAGCCTAACATTATTCCTACGGGTGCGATCTTCTAGGTCATTTAGTTTGTCTTGTAAGTTTGCTATATGGTTACCCTGATCCCTTACTATTTGCTCCTGAGCTAACTTGGCATCTTCTAAATCAGAGATTCGTTGTTCTGCCTCGTTTAGTCTTAGGGTGAATTGTTTAATTTCTGTGGTCAGGTTATTTATATCTATTTTGACTTGTTCAAACTGCGGTAGCATAATAGCAGCAATCTGTTTTACTATATCCTGTGTATCAATGTTATGTGCGTCTATATTCGTACCTACTGTAGCTATATTCCCTAGGTTGTCTGTGCTAAGCCTATTTTTCCTCTCTCTTATCTTAGCCGGCATATTTGGTGATTGTGATTTGTAATTAGTGATAAATTTCTCCATGTAAAAAAGCGTGCAAAAAGGTGATGCGTGTGACGCGTGATTGCGTATAACAGTGTGAGAAAAAGAATCAGTTGCTTGTGTTAAGTACTCTATACAGTGAGGATATATGTGGGAATTGTTAGGGTCTTTTTTTTTTTTTTTTTTAAAGTTAAGAGATGTCTTAGATAATTAAATAATAATATATGTGTTGATAATAGGTAATAATGATATATTTAGTGAACAGCTGTCCGTGCCTGTGGTACTGTGAAGAAAAACCAACAAAGAGGTTTTTTTTACAAGGATAATTCAGCTACTAAAAATCACCTTGAACTTAGACTAGGATTTTTTTTTTTTTTTATGTATTATTTTTTTTTTTTTTTGTGCTTTGCCGTGCTATTTACTTTTAAACAGTAATCGCCCCCTGCTCGTTGAAGCTGTACTATCTACTATATAATCATCAACAACAGTAGGGGGAGGGAAGGCTGATGTCGGGTCTGTAATGTTACAGTCTAAACATTCATCCCAAAATAACTTAGCAAAATATAGTTCTTTTATAGCCACTGTTTAAGCGCTCTAAGTTGAGAAGCAGAACAAATAGCCCAACAAGCAATTAATCAGCATAACCAGAGAATATCTTAAGCTTAGGCTAGTTTGTCACCTGTAGCAAAAAAAAAAAAGTATTAACTTTGACCTTAGATATATATACTTATTATTACATATATCAGTTTTGCATATTAATTTGCTTAATAACAGGAAGAAAAAAAAACAATGCAAATAAGCGATTATCCAGCAGACCTCTGTAAATATGAAACACTGCAAAAAAGAAAGTCAAAGAAATATCAAGAAGGGAGAGCAAGAGCCACAGGTTATTCCAATTATGCAGTGTCTATAGCTGTGGGTATCCTACAGTGTCCTGCTTTGCCCCAGTTAGTGAAAGGGGGAGAGTGTTTGGCAGTATCTTACAAGGGTATTATCAGTTAGTAGCCGTTAGCCACTCTTTTCCCCTAGGAAGGAGACTCTCAGATGGTAGCTTGGAACACTGATTTATATAGATAAGTCAATAGCCGCTTTTAAACCTTTTTCTACTTTGCTGAAAATGTCTCTTGACTGTTTTATGCTGCCAATCATTAGATAGACTCCTCTCTTATATCAGGCTCCTCTGCCACTGACAAAGTTAGGGAAAAAAGGGAGATGGCCCCAGAGTTCAACTGAGTATGTGCAGTTCAGTTTATAGACTGTGATCACTTTACTTTATTTTGTTATAGTGTTAGTACCCCTCTCTAGTATATTCTACCAGAGTCCACTTATTTGCGGCGGGGGACCGCACAGCAAATCCCTCAGTGCTCTCTCACCTTGCCAGGCCTTCCAAGTAAAATGATGCCCCACCCTGGTTTGTCTTACCAGAGTCCACAATCGTCGCGGGGGGGAAACTCACAATAAAGTAGAGGATCAAGGGTATTGCCGCTGTTATTAGGCACCGTTGCTGTTAGCTCATGCAGCACTACATCTCCCGTAGTCCAGCTGCGTCCCACTGCGGTCTGTATGCGCCTCAATAAACTGGTATTCTACTGCGGTGGTAAAGAACTCCTACTCGCCTCCGTTGTCAATGCTGATGCAGCACAACAGTCCCAGGCACGAGGACCTCCATACGCCTGTAAGACTGACCGGGAACTATGCAGGCGAGCTCCGGTTGGAAGCTCCAATATCCGAGGGCCCTGGAAAGAATAAGCCGGCCCCAAGGATTTGCCTGCAGGTGTATAGGTTCTCTGCGGCTTCACTCGCTCCCACTAGAGTCCACGCACGCCACTGATGCGTGCGTCACCGCCCCCTTCCGGTCTAACCAACACAGTTATATTAATACACTTTTTACCTCTGTGATTACCTTGTATCTAAGCCTCTGCAAACTGCCCCTTATTTCAGTTCTTTTGACAGACTTGCAATTTAGTCAATCAGTGCTGGCTCCTAGGAACTCCATGTGCGTGAGCAAAGTGTTATCTATATGAAACACATGAACTAACACCCTCTAGTTAACACCCCTTATACTAATCTGAGTTAAGATTCAACTTGCAATTTAAAACAATTTTCCAGTTTACTTCTGTTAGCAATTTTGCTTCGTTCTCTTGGTATCCTTTGTTAAAGAGTAGGCTCAGGTGCAGCAATGCACTACTGGGAGTTTTCTGAACACATCTTGTGAACCAATGATAAGAATCATAGAGTGCAGCCACCTGTCACCAGCTAGCTTTCACTAGTGCACTCTCTGGAGCTTACCTAGGTATGCTTTTCAACAAAGCAATGCACATTTTACAAAATGTGTATATTAAAAAGCTATTCAAAACTGCATGCTCTATCCAAATCATGATTTTTTTAAGTTTGACATTCCTGTCACATTAAAGGGACATTCCAGCCAAAATGTAAACGCACATAGATTTATTACATATTTGAATAGAAACATATTTGCAATATACATGTATTGGCAAAAATGCTTCTAATAAAAGTTATCACTGTTTTAGTGTTAACATTTTTCTTTGCACGTGCATGTGAAGCATAGCTAGATATTGTCACTGCACCCACATTTTAAATAATGCAGCTGCTCAGATCATCAGTGGGGCTTGTATCATGTTAGCAATTAACAAATTGAGTCATTACCAGACGGTACAAGCACCTTAGGCTCTCTGAACAAGTGTTGTGTTTAAAATGCTATTGCACGGTGCATACTTAAATACACTTTTGAAACAGCTGTAGCTTTTATTAGAAGCATTTTTGCTAATGCATGTATATTACAAAAATGCTTCTGTTCAATACAGAAATGCACCCATGTGGTTTCCAATTTTGGCTGGAATATCCCTTTAAAAGCTCAACAGTTCATGGTTTAGCCAATTGGTCTTGGTTGAATTTGTGCAATTAGCTCCCAGACAGTTTTCTGTGAACTAGTTAAGGGTTCATATTTTTTAAGTTAAATATAAAAATACTTTCATGAAAACTTTATTTTTTGCTACACGAGAATATTTAGATGTTTTAACACAAAAAAAAAAATTCAGGCTGAATAGAATCACAAATTTAAGTAATAGCATGAAAAAATAATTTTACCATAATGTACTTACTGGGATAGACCATTGACGCATTGACTATAATAAAGATATTTTATAAAATGTATGTGCAGGCTTTAAGTGTTCTTGTAATGTTTATTGTATGTGAGTAGACCAGTAACAAAATAATAAAAAAAAGCATTCACTGGGAACGTTAGTAAACATTAAATTAATGTTCAGAAAAAAATAATAATACATCCATGAAGTACAGTAGTTTAATTAAATACTATTAAATGGAAATTGGAGTGTAACTTTTAATTACTTAGGAGGACTGACAGATAGGTAAGCATTTCAACTATGAAAGTTTGGTTACTGCATATTGTAAATAAAACTTACAATATAGCTTCAGCATTCCGCCAGCCCTTAGATTCATTCTGTAGCTTCTGAGCAATAATTCTTATTATCAGGGTTCTCCTGAGCACTTGTTACCAGACCCTCATATGAATAGGTTAGATAACATTGATCTTTAAGAATACTCAAATAGCGCTTCCACACGAGCACAAAAAAATATTACAACCGTGTTAACTTCTTCATTCAAAGGAAGTTTAAAAAAAAAAGAGCACAAACTGAAAAAAGTCAACCTATACTCATGTGCTAACCCAACAAGTGCTATGAATAGTACACATTCCAATGTTTTTCACAAATATAAAAATATATATTTAAGTATAAAAAATACATTATTTTCTTTGTGAAGAACATAGGAATGGAAAATATGCGTTTTACGCATCAGGTTTCGCGATTTAGATTTAACACGGTCAGATTAGAGCAAATGAAAATTTAGTAATCTTAAGGAGTGTTCTTGAAATCGATATTTAGCACTCTACTTGTAAACTGGCCCTATATATATATATAAATATATATATATATATATATATATATATATATACAGTATATATATATATATATATATATATATATATATCAGCTTCGTTGACTGGGCTAAATGAAGACAGATTATATCAATCTTTATGTTTCACAAGTGTTTAAAATAAATATATGAACTGTATTTATTAACAATTAATGATTTAACGTATGTGTGTGTATATATATATATATATATATATATATATGTATATATATATATATATATATATATATATATATATATATAAGTATATATACACCCACACACATACATAAAATTCTTAACTGTTAATATATACAGTACATATATTTATTTTAAACACTCGTGAAACATATATATAAATTTTATATGTAATTCCCCTATATTGATAGGACTAATACACATTATATGAATCTTTACGTTTCATGAGTGTTTGAAATAAATTTATGCAGTGTATTTATCAACAGTTAATGATTTAATTGGCATAAATGAAAAGTTATGAATCAGGCTACATACATAATTATGTAAACAAAAGGTAGTTAGGTAAAGGAGAAATTACAGGGTTTCATGTACTTATGTTGTGAAATAATAATTAATTTACAATATGTATAAAAACTCTAAACTATAGTAATGCATGCTGGACTTATAACTTTTAGTTTGATTCTTACTAAAGGAAAAACATCTCTGAAGACTTTAAATGATTTTTTATAAATTATTTTTTCTAAATAGATTTTTTTATAAATAGTGATAACTAGTAATCTAACTGGAATGGAATTGGTCCGTTTGATTAAAATTAAATCACATGACAATATATTACATTAGTAAGTTTTCACCTTTTATAGCAATTTAGACACTGCTCTGCAACCCCCCCCCCCCCCCACACACACACACCCAACCTTCACCTACATTAATCTGAAAAATCTCACATCGCACATCAGATATTTATAATGACCATCATATGGCACAACAACACTAAAGAATGTACACAGAATATTTCACAGGAACCATTTTAAAAAAACTTGCTCACACAATCACAAATTGCTGCCAACCTATAGCCACTTATTCAGAAATATTTCTTTATTGCATATTCTATTTCTGAGCTTTTAAATAAACAATAGTAATACAAACAAACAAAAAAAAGACTTTATTGCCTTTCACTCCTGAGAGTTTACAATGTAGGTTATATTGTGCTGCAAGGTTCTCACTAAAAATTATTTTGCGTAACCTTGTCATGTGGCCATACCTTAAAGAATCTGGGCCAATGTGTTCCACTCCTTTGAATTGATAGTGGGCATTAGCCCTTGATATTAATGATTTCCCAGTTGCAGTAAGTCAGATGCTCAATATCTTACGAACTCTCTTGCAGTGTTAAATGTCAGACAGACAACAGAATAAAAAATAGATTTATCGAATGCAGAGGGCATGCATTTAAAATTCTGTGTTTACACTGTCTACAGAATACTGTCAAATCTAGACAGAGAGAGAATATGGGCTAAAGGTTATAATGTAGAGCCTCATATCAAAGACTCACTTATCAGGAAATAAAACATGATTTGTTGGCAAACTTCCTGTGATTACAGTGTGTATAGCACTCTCTTCATCATCTTTGCATTCCCTGTTCAGTTTAAACACTTAAAGGGACATTATACACTCAATTTTCTTTGCATAAATGTTTTGCAGATCATCTATTTATATACCCCTTGAAGTTTTTTGTTTTTTTTTGTAAATGTTTAGTTTTGCTTATTTTTAAATAACATTGCTCTGATTTTCAGACTCCTAACCAAGCCCCAAAGTTTTATGTGAATACCGTCAGCTACCTTCTCCAGCTTGCTCCTGTTTGTATAAAGGGTCTTTTCATATGCAAAAGAAGGGGGAGTGTCTTATTTCCCACTTGCAGTGGGCTTTCCAACTACCTTTTCAACAGAGCTAGACTGAAAGCTTCTAAGTAAGTTTTTAAACAGTTTTATACTGGATTTTTATATCAGTATCTGTGCATCTTATTCTTTATAGTAGTGTCTATTACATGCAGTTATATGAAAATGAGTGTATACTGTCCCTTTAATGGGAACATTTTAAAGAAAATAGTTTTTTCCTTGCATGACCAAAATGTGTTATATATACAGGGAGTGCAGAATTATTAGGCAAATTAGTATTTTGACCACATCATCCTCTTTATGCATGTTGTCTTACTCCAAGCTGTATAGGCTCGAAAGCCTACTACCAATTAACCATATTAGGTGATGTGCATCTCTGTAATGAGAAGGGGTGTGGTCTAATGACATCAACACCCTATATCAGGTGTGCATAATTATTAGGCAACTTCCTTTCCTTTGGCAAAATGGGTCAAAAGAAGGACTTGACAGGCTCAGAAAAGTCAAAAATAGTGAGATATATTGCAGAGGGATGCAGCACTCTTAAAATTGCAAAGCTTCTGAAGCGTGATCATCGAACAATCAAGCGTTTCATTCAAAATAGTCAACAGGGTCGCAAGAAGCATGTGGAAAAACCAAGGCGCAAAATAACTGCCCATGAACTGAGAAAAGTCAAGCGTGCAGCTGCCAAGATGCCACTTGCCACCAGTTTGGCCATATTTCAGAGCTGCAACATCACTGGAGTGCCCAAAAGCACAAGGTGTGCAATACTCAGAGACATGGCCAAGGTAAGAAAGGCTGAAAGACGACCACCACTGAACAAGACACACAAGCTGAAACGTCAAGACTGGGCCAAGAAATATCTCAAGACTGATTTTTCTAAGGTTTTATGGACTGATGAAATGAGAGTGAGTCTTGATGGGCCAGATGGATGGGCCCGTGGCTGGATTGGTAAAGGGCAGAGAGCTCCAGTCCGACTCAGACGCCAGCAAGGTGGAGGTGGAGTACTGGTTTGGGCTGGTATCATCAAAGATGAGCTTGTGGGGCCTTTTCGGGTTGAGGATGGAGTCAAGCTCAACTCCCAGTCCTACTGCCAGTTTCTGGAAGACACCTTCTTCAAGCAGTGGTACAGGAAGAAGTCTGCATCCTTCAAGAAAAACATGATTTTCATGCAGGACAATGCTCCATCACACACGTCCAAGTACTCCACAGCGTGGCTGGCAAGAAAGGGTATAAAAGAAGAAAATCTAATGACATGGCCTCCTTATTCACCTGATCTGAACCCCATTGAGAACCTGTGGTCCATCATCAAATGTGAGATTTACAAGGAGGGAAAACAGTACACCTCTCTGAACAGTGTCTGGGAGGCTGTGGTTGCTGCTGCACGCAATGTTGATGGTGAACAGATCAAAACACTGACAGAATCCATGGATGGCAGGCTTTTGAGTGTCCTTGCAAAGAAAGGTGGCTATATTGGTCACTGATTTGTTTTTGTTTTGTTTTTGAATGTCAGAAATGTATATTTGTGAATGTTGAGATGTTATATTGGTTTCACTGGTAAAAATAAATAATTGAAATGGGTATATATTTGTTTTTTGTTAAGTTGCCTAATAATTATGCACAGTAATAGTCACCTGCACACACAGATATCCCCCTAAAATAGCTATAACTAAAAACAAACTAAAAACTACTTCCAAAACTATTCAGCTTTGATATTAATGAGTTTTTTGGGTTCATTGAGAACATGGTTGTTGTTCAATAATAAAATTAATCCTCAAAAATACAACTTGCCTAATAATTCTGCACTCCCTGTATATATATATATATATATATATATATATATATATATATATATATATATATATATATATATATATATATATATATAAAAATAATGTTTGTTACTCATGACTGATTGACTTGTAACTTACATATACAGGTATTCAATACTAATTAGAAGTGGGTAATGACATTTCACATAGTCCTGATGAATGGGGGAAAAAATAACATTATACTTTAATTAAATCCTATACAGCAATATTGGTAATTATCTATTGTTAACCAGAGATATTTATTTGGCTTCTTTTTGGCTAAAATTAATTTATTTCTCCCTTATTCCAAGAAAAAAATAATATGCTGCTGAACATGGAAATAAAAATAAATGTCTTTTTTTTTATGTATTTTATTTTCAGAAATGAAAACCACTGGAAAGGGTTTGATGGCATTTGTTCTGAAAAAAGAATGTGTAGAAATCATTTACTATATAATATTAATGTTAGAAATCTTAATTTTTTTATAATTTTTTTGCTATGACCTTTGCTGTATTGTTTATGCTGTAAAAAGGGACATAACATCCCAAAGTTACCTGAAATCCCTGTTGCAAACAAAAACACTGCTTAAAACAAACCAACGGCTAGATTACGAGTTTTGCGTTAAGGGTGAAAAAGCAGCGTTATGGCTCTTTTTTACTACCGCTGGTATTACGAGTCTTGCAGGTATTTCTGTACCGCACACTTTTTTGGCCGTACCGCAACATAACTACCGCAGCTTTCAAAAACTCCTTTTTCATTGGGATTTCCATAGTGCCGGTATTACGAGTTTGCCTGGGAGGCCAAAAAGTGAGCGGTACAGCCTATAATTGCAAGATCCATAACGTAAACTGAAAGTCAGTAGTTATGGGTTTTATGTTACAAAGCCGTAACATAAAACTCATATCTAAAGTGCTAAAAAGTACACTAACACCCATAAACTACCTATTAACCCCTAAACCGAGGCCCTCCCACATCGCAAATATTAAAATAAAATTATTAACCCCTAATCCACCGCTCTGGACATCGCAGCCACTATAATAAACATATTAACCCCTAAACCTTAAATATTATTAACCCCTAATCTGCTGTCCCTAACATCGCCACAACCTACATTACTGTTATTAACCCCTAATCTGCTGACCCCAAAATCGCCGCCACTATACTAAAGCTATTAACCCCTAATCCTAACTCTAAATCCAACCCTAACACCCCTAACTTCAATGTAATTAAAATAAATCTATTAATAACTAAATAATTCCTATTTAAAACTAAATACTCACCTATAAAATAAACCCTAAGCTAGCTACAATATAACTATTAGTTACATTGTAGCTATCTTAGGTTTTATTTTTATTTCACAGCTAAGTTTGTATTTATTTTAACTAGGTAGAATAGGTAGTAAATAGTTATTAACTATTTACTAGCTACCTAGTTAAAATAAATACAACTTTACCTGTAAAATAAAACCTAACCTGAGTTACACTAAAACCTAACCTTACACTACAATTAAATAAATTACATTTATTAAATACAATTAACTAAATTACAAAAAACAAACAAACACTAAATTACACAAAATAAAAAATAAATTATCAAATATTTAAACTAATTACTCCTAATCTAATAGCCCTATCAAAATAACCCCCCCCCCCAAATAAAAAAAAAAACCCTAGCCTAAACTAAACTACCAATAGCCCTTAAAAGGGCCTTTTGCGGGGCATTGCCCCAAAGAAATCAGCTCTTTAACCTGTAAAATAAAATACAAACACCCCCCCAACAGTAAAACCCACCACTCACACAACAAAACCCCCCAAATAAAAACCTATCTAAAAAACCTAAGCCCCCCATTGCCCTGAAAAGGGCATTTGGATGGGCATTGCCCTTAAAAGGGCATTTAGCTCTTTTTCAGCCCAAACCCTAAGCTAAAAATAAAATCCACCCAATAAACCCTTAAAAAAAACTAACACTAACTAACCTAACACTAAGATCCCCTTACAGTTTTTGAAGACCCGACATCCATCCTCAACGAAGCGGCAGAAGTCTTCATCCAAGCGGCAAGCAGTCCTCAACGAAGCCAGGAGAAGTCTTCATCCAAGCGGACCGAAGTCTTCATCCAAGCGGACCGAAGTCTTCATCCAAGCCGGCAGAAGTCTTCATCCAGACGGCATCTTCTATCTTTACCCATCCGGCGTGGAGCAGCTCCATATTCAAGAGATCCGACATGGAGCATCCTCTTCTTCCGAAGGCTCTTCTCGAATGAAGGTTCCTTTAAGTGACGTCATCCAAGATGGCATCCCTTGAATTCTGATTGGCTGACAGAATTATATCAGGCAATCGGAAATTAAAGGTTGAGCTTCAATCCTATTGGCTGATCCAATCAGCCAGTAGGATTGAGCTCTCATTCTATTGGCTGATTGGAACAGCCAATAGAATGCTAGCTCAATCCTATTGGCTGATTGGATCAGCCAATAGGATTGAAGCTCAATCCTATTGGCTGATTGGAACAGCCAATAGAATGCGAGCTCAATCCTATTGGCTGATTGGATCAGTTAATAGGATTGAAGCTCAATCCTATTGGCTGAGGATTTCTTCACCTTTAATTCCGACTTTACCTTTAATTAAGACTACGGCCCGCTTGGATGAAGACATCTCCCGGCTTCGTTGAGGACTTCTTGCCACTTGGATGAAGACTTCTGCCGATTCGTTGAACTGTAATTGGATCTTCGGGGGTTAGTGTTAGGTTTTTTAAGGGTTTATTGGGTGGGTTTTATTTTTAGCTTAGGGTTTGGGCTGAAAAAGAGCTAAATGCCCTTTTAAGGGCAATGCCCATCAAATGCGCTTTTCAGGGTAATGGGTAGCTTAGGTTTTTTAGATAGTTTTTATTTGGGGGGTTTTGTTGTGTGGGTGGTGGGTTTTACTGTTGGGGGGGTGTTTGTATTTTATTTTACAGGTAAAAGAGCTGATTTCTTTGGGGCAATGCCCCGCAAAAGGCCCTTTTAAGGGCTATTGGTAGTTTAGTTTAGGCTAAGGTTTTTTTTATTTTTTTTGGGGGGGGGCTTTTTTAATTTTGATACGGCTATTAGATTAGGTGTAATTAGTTTAAATATTTGATCATTTATTTTTTATTTTGTGTAATTTAGTGTTTTTTTTTTTTTTTTTTATAAATTAATTAATTGCATTTAATAAATGTAATTTATTTAATTGTAGTGTAAGGTTAGGTTTTAGTGTAACTCAGGTTAGGTTTTATTTTACAGGTAAATTTGTATTTATTTTAGCTAGGTAGTTAGTAAATAGTTAATAACTATTTACTAACTATTCTACCTAGTTAAAATAAATACAAACTTACCTGTGAAATAAAAATAAAACCTAAGATAGCTACAATGTAACTAATAGTTATATTGTAGCTAGCTTAGGGTTTATTTTAAAGGTAAGAATTTAGTTTTAAATATGAATTATTTAGTTATTAACAGTAGGTTTTATTTAGATTTATTTTAATGTGTTAGGCTTTTTTTCAGCTGGCTCTCCCCATTGATGTCTATGGGGAAATTGTGTACAAGCACGTAAAACCAGCTCAAAGCAGCACTGGTATTGAAGTGCGGTATGGAGCTCAATGGAGCTTTACGCTGCAATATAGCCTGCTAACACCGGGTTTTTGCAAACCTGTAATAGCAGCGCTATAGGGAGGTGAGCGGTGACAATAACTTGCAAGTTAGTACCGAGCCGCTCATAGCGCAAAAGTTGTAATCTAGCAGCAAATTATTTAGGGCCAAATTAGAAGTGGAGCTTTATTTAATGCTCCCACTCGAGCGTTAACACAGCTAAAAGTAAGCTTTTTGAGTGCGTCAGGTAGCGCTCATATTACAAGCTAAAAATAAACCTTATGTGCGTAAAGAGCCAAACTTAGAATATTGTGCACGCAATACAGAATTCACCCATAGAAGTGAATGGAGCAAAAAAAGTAAAAAAAAACATCCTACTTTGCACCCAAATACGATTGCCTATTCTCAAATGGGCAAACCCGGCATGAAAATATAAATATTTCACATTCCAATGTTCTTCACATAGAAGAATATGTTCTATTTATTGATATATACATATTTCTATATATATCTGATGGTGTTTTAGTAAAATATATCTATACCTATATATATTAACCCCTTCACCCAAAAGGGCATATATATACATTGTGTGGTACTTTGGCTATCGTATATATATCATATATATATATATATATATTTCCTAGCTTCAGGATGTTCCAGCACTTTCGGCTGTTAAGTTACAGCCGAGATCTGGAGATCCTGAAGCTTCAGGCATCTGCCGCATATGGAACCGGAGCACGATCCATATGAGGGCAGATGCCTGATCGTTACAGACGGTGACATTGTGTGTGTCACCGTCTGTAACAATCTTCTGTTGGTGCCGGCGGGACCCAAAGTTTTTCTAAAAAAGTACCAATTTTTTTATTTGATGGCATTTGGCTGTGAAATGGTGGCATGAAATATACCAAAATGGGCCTAATCAATAGCTTGGGTTGTCTACTTATATATATATTTGATAGGTAAATTAAAAAAAACAAGGCTTTATTTCTGTTTAAATGGAGTGATAGCAAAAATGCTAAAGATACTCTGACATTTTGGGCAAGTTTTTGTCTGGAAGTCCTGGTAGTGAAAGGGTTAAGAAGTTCCAGTCAGCTGGAAATATTATGACTCTACCTGGAAGAGGATGTGTGTCTATATTGTCTCAACACACTGTGAAAAGGATGGTTTGAGTGGTCAAACTATATCCAAGGATAACAGCTGGAGAATTGCAAAAATTAGTTGTGTCTTGGGGTCTGACGCTGGTGAACTCTCCTTTTCAGTTCACCTCACAAGTTTTCTATGGGGTTCAAGTCAAGGGACTGATATGGCCATGGCAGGACTTTGATTTTGTAGTCAGTAAACCATTTTTGTGTTGATTTTGATGTATGTTTTGGATCATTGTCCTGCTGAAAGATCCAACCACATCACATTTTAATCTTTCTGGCAGAGGCAGTCAGGGGTTCATTTACTATCTGTTGATATTTGATAGAGTCCATGATGCCATGTATCATAACAAAACAAGCTAACAAATTATTGAAATGGTGTTCATTCCTGAAAGAGCACTTCTCTTTCAGTATGTATTTGAAATATGACCCTGGGGAAAGTTCTTCTCTGTGAAATACATCATTGGACTAAAAGAATCTGGAAGATGAAAGAAACAAGAGAGGCGCCTGTGTGTACCAGTAATAACCAAATGATAATTTCCAAAGTGCCCTAATCAGGGTACTCACATTTGCAAAGAGCACTCAGACAGTGCTATTGGAAACAGGCTGCATGTTTGACAGCAACCCAGCTCACTGATTGCAGAAACAAAATTACATCAAATCTGGAGAAGATAAGACAAAACAGGGAACCTCTGTGTACCAGTAATAAACTAAAAAGATATCAGTGTAGATTCTCATTCAGTATACTCACATTTGTGAAGAGCACTCAGACAGTGCTATTAGACACAAGCTGGATATTTAGCAGCAAACCAGCTGACTGATATGATGGTAACACAGGCACTGGAACACAGGGACACAGGAACACAGGTACTCTAGAGACTATAGAAGAGTGCCTGTGTTACCATCATATCAGTAAGCTGGTTTGCTGTTAAATATCCAGCTTGTGCCTAATAACACTGTTTAATTTAATTTATATTCTGTATGTGTCTTGTGTGTATAGTAGGAAAGGGCAAATGTTTATTTATTAAAATATTTGGCAGCATTCATCTGTTCCTATTTGAGACATATCTAAACACATCAGTTCTATAGATTTTGCAGAGCAATCAAACAAAGTAAATGAGTATCCTTCAAATGTTCAAAAATGTATATTGAAACGTTGGTTTTCTCTATGGGAATCAGCATATTAATTAATATGCAAATGTTAAATTTGAATATTCAAATGTTAACTTGTCTATCGAAATATTAGAATTACAGAAAGAATGTCAAAGGGAACATTCTTTTTAACATTTAAATATGAAGTTATAGACTGGAATAGATTTATTTGCTGCATAAAAACAGCTATTGCATACATATACAGGAATCCAAATATACATACATTAGTGAACACATAAAAAACACGAAGCCACGTCATTTAGACACAAACATACACACACAAATACAGACAAACGTATCACAAACACAAAAAAGTGCATTAATATGCCAAAAAAATATATACACATATGCTTTAATTTGATTACTAAAAGAAATGGCAAGAAAAAAAAGTATTTTTTTCTTCTACATGACGTGTATGTTTTGTGAAGCTAAATTTCTGTTTAATAGGGCAGAACAACAGCATCCATCTTCATCCCCCCAGAGAATTCAGACTACAAAAGTAAAAGGAAGGTGAATAGAAATGACAGATTAAGTAAAAGAAAAATACAGGCTGTCAATATCTCTAACGCACATATAAATCTCCAAAAACAAAGGAAAAACTGAAAGCGAGTGACAATTTACCTTTTTGTTTGTGGAATTTTCAGTTTTGTGTTATATTCAATAATTTTAAAGTAGTCATAAAATGAAATGTTCTCACCTGGTACAATATTCCCCTAACCCATTAACTAATGGGAATTTTAGAGAAAAACAACAAAAATACCAGATCATTTTTAGCGTTTTTGCTATTGATCCTTTAAACAGAAATAGAACCTTGTTTTTTATTTATTTACCTATGAAAACTATATATATTTTTAAAACAGACAACCCAACATGTTGATTTAGGCCAATTTGGTATATTTGATGCAACCTTTTGGCCGCCAATACCATTATATATATATATATATATATATATATATAAACATTAGACATGTATGGCTTTGCCATTGTTTTTTTTGGCAATTAGAAGGCCGGTAATTGCAACTGTGCACCACACTTCCTCACCCAGCGACCTTCTTTATCCACCCCAAATAGCTCTCTAACCCTCCCCCTCCCAGTACTACCTGCAATCTTTATAACTGGACACTAGTCTGCCAGTAACAAATTATGTGTATTTTTTATTTATTTATTTTATTTCTATATTTTTTCTTCCTGTAGTGTAGTGCCCCCCCTCCAAAATCGCTTCTTTTTATGCAGTGTAAGGTCCTCCCATCCCCATCAAGCCCATCTTTTCCATACCATAGGGCTCCATTCCTCCCTCTCGCTTCACAATTATTTTCTGTAGTGTAGGGAACCCTCTCCCTCCCACCTTCTCCCCTGGGCTGATCCACCAGCCTTCTTCCTTCTCTCCCACCTTTTCAATTTGGCCCCAACGATGATCGTTACAGAGAGTGATAGACAGTTTTACTCTCTTTAACAATGGGCCATCTGTCTTCATATAGTAAGAGAGCATGACCAGTGCTCCCTTACCATATGAACACAGATGCTTTCTGACCCCGGCTGTAGACTCCACTGTCTTAGCTGACAGTGGGGAATGCACCATGTGACTCTGGCTTGGATGTAGGTACAATGTCAACACAAGGAGTTAATCATGGCAATGCTTTACTTGCATAAATCTACAATTATGGGAAAATATATCAAAGAAAATACCCATATAACATGGTTGAATAAACTATATCCCAACCAAAAATCTTTGCTGTCTTAAGAACTATGTTGAACCCCTATTATATATCTTATTATAAACATGTTTTTAACTTTTAGAGTTTTCTTCTCTTTATAGGAACAAGATTTCACGTATGGGATATTAATATCCCATAGAAGACAGTAGCTGCGACTTTTTCATTTTACTATAGTACATTTTTGAAACACATATAATGTGCTTTCAAAAGTAGATAGCTTTTTTAACATTGTTTTTCAACAAGTTCACACTAAGGGGTCGATTTATGAAGCAGTGGATGCTGCTTCCGATCCACTCCGCTTCAGGTCCGCCTGAAGCGGAAGTTAAGAAGTAGCGGTCCTAAGACCGCTGCTCCTTAACTCGTCTACCACCTCTGAGGTGGCGGAGAGCAATTAGCCCGATCGAATACGATCGGGTTGATTGACACCCTCTGCTAGCGGCATATTGGCCGCAAATCTGCAGGGGGCATTGTTGCACTAGCAGTTCACCAGAACTGCTGGTGCAATGATAAATGCCGACAGCGTATGCTGTCAGCATTTATCGATGTGCAGCGGACATGATCCGCTATATCGGATCATGTCCCCTCGCACCTACATAAATCGACCCCTAAATGTGTTTAGTTCTAATACCGCAACCCCGGGAGTATCTACTGGTGAAAACTTTTAGTGTTGAGATAAGCAATTGTAGCAATTTGACTTCATTTATAGTGAAACTTAGTTACATATCTATTATTTGAATTGTTACTAAACAGAAAACATTTTTTATATTTACTGAACACACAGTATATGGTGTGTAAACATGGTTGGAAAACATGCCCCTCTACACCGCCGAGATTCTCATTCACTGGTGATGTGGTCAGATTGTTCAAACGGTAGCAAGCCATATAATGTCTTGGGGAAGGACAACTGGCACTCATCTGTAAAGGAAGGGTCAACTCAGTTTTTTAAATAATTTTTCCAGGCAGACATTTGCAAGATTGCTGAGACTGAAATGAGAATTTCTTGCAGATCTTTAGAACATTGAGACCTTTGCTTTTCTTCTAATGTTGTTTTTCTTTCAAATCATTCTCTTTTTACTTTCCTCTTTCCACTTTTCTTTCTCTCTATTAATCTCCTATCTTTCCCTATGTTTTTCTCTCTTCTTCTGTTTCATCCTCCTTGACTCTTTCTTCATCTCCTTTTCTTTCCCTTTCTTTCCATAAATATACCTCCCTTTTTCTCCTCTCACATTCCGTCTCTTCTCCTCAGCCTCTCTCTCTCGCTCTCACTCTATCCATCTCTTCTTTTCTATAGTGCTGTTGCCAAACCGAGAATTATTCCTTTTTAAGCATTCTCTCCAAACAGTGTCAGCATGGGTTCATTTTCAGCACTGATAACCAGAACTGACTTTTCCAGCTGCTTAGAGTAAACAATAAAGGCTCAGTGCTTGCACTGAATAGTAATTTAAAACTATAACTTTTATTTATATCTACATAAACTGTAACAGACAGACTTATTAAACACATACTGATTGAACTGTGTATCTGACCCTTTCAAATCACTTTAAGGTGCTTTCTCAAAGTTATCAAACCTCCTTTATACCTAACTTTTATGTTCATAATCCTTTTACCATGTGAGTAGAGGTCTTCATAGGGATATAATGTAAACATAGTATATTTAAGGTGGTATAATTATTTAAAATTGTATTTTCATATAAATCTTCTATATATTAAATATATATGTTTATGTTCCAACAGGTCTATGTTAGGTAAAATAAAAATAAAATCTTTTTTAGCAGACTGATGTACTTAGTATATTAGAAACAATATATATATATATATATATATATATATATATATATATATATACAGAAAGAATATTCAGGGAAATTAGTTTCCCCCGAATATTCTTTGCCCGTGCTATTCAGTATTTGTTTAGTTTTAAACCAAATTAATACTTAATATTCATTAAACATTTATATAAGTTTACGTGTAGCTTTATATTTATTTATTATTTTTTGTTTTCTTTAAATTTTAGGGTGCATTCAATCGGACATTAGTTTCATGGAAAAAACTAATATCCCTGTTTCGTTAACAAATTACCATTTGTGCTCTCTCTGGAACGAACACCAGCTCAATAACTTGTTAGCTTGTTCCATGGCAATTTACCACCCTAGAGCAGACTCTTTTTGCCCAATAATGCCTTTCATGGAGAAGAACTTTCCCCAGGGTCATATTTCAAATACTTTCTGAAAGAAAAGCGCTCTCTCTGGAATGAACACCAGCTCAATAACTTGTTAGCTTGTTCCATGGCAATTTACGACCCCTACAGCAGACTCTTTTTGCCCAATAATGCCTTTCACAGAGAAGAACTTTCCCCAGGGTCCTATTTCAAATACTTTCTGAAAGAGAAGTGCTCTCTCAGATATGAACACCATCTCAATAACTTGTTAGCTTGTTCTTTGGTGATTTCCTTTTTCAGAGAGGGATTGCCTGGTATTTTGGAGCTGGGCTGACCTTGTTTGGTGGGATCAGACTGATATACTTCAGTAAAGTTCTTCTCTGTGAAAAGCATTACTGGGCTAAAAGAGGCTTCTCCCAGGTAGTAAATCATTATAGAACAAGCAATCAAGTTATTGAGCTGGTGTTCGTTCCTGAGTATTTTGTTATTATTAGTGCAAATTATTTATGTAGATTTGTTTCAAGGGTAAATATTATTATTTATTATAGTATTTTAAATTCTTAAATATTTCAAGTTCCTTTTTACTAAGCACCACTATTTTATTTTTCCTGTCTGCTGAGTACTTTCTTATGTCAAATAAAAAGCCTTATTAGTTATTGTCACCTAATAATTATAATTAAAAAGCCATAAAACCCTTATTTGATGGGGGTGGAGCTAGCCACGGAGGAGATCAGACGTACATCTCATAAGCTCCTGAAACTTTACTCTATATTTAACTTTATGGAGACGCTAGTTTATGTTTTTTTAACAATTTTTTTTTATTTACACTCATGAAGAAGGTCAACAACTCTTTTTCTTCAGCTTACTGAAGTTTTATAGGTTAGTCCCATACTTATTGGGGATAGTTCTGTCGGACCTTACCACGAGGCTGGAGAGACTACCTGTCATTTATACAACACCCCTCTACACCCAAGCAAACATGACAGATTTGCGTGAACAGATCTTCACATCTCTGGGTAACTTTAGGGAGAAGATGGACAATAGTTTTTTTGATCTACGGCTTGTTCTCAAGGCTCAGTCTCAAGTGGCGGTCAGCTCACTATCTAATATGGCGGCAGAGGCGGATCCCACTGAATCACCCCAGTTCTTCTTAAGGGTAACAACCTCTGAGACTACAGGCTGACAAGGAGCCTACTTTACAGGACGCTTCTCCACCTAATGCTCCGGATCTCGCAATACCGGGTGGTTGTCTCTCATCAACGCAACCTAATACACACTCTTATTACGGAGTGGATACACCATACTATACTGCACAGCAGATGGACTCTTTGCACCCTCATGCGGAGGATAGATTTCCTGGCCCCAAGCTGGCCTTGGCTATTACAGAAGCCGTAGACCCGTACACGCAGGAAGACTTTAACTCCAACTTGCAGGCGCTGGGGAGAGAGAGCCTAGCAGCTCCCAACATCTCACTTACCATTCCGGAGCAATCATGGGGGGATCCGAAGTGTATGACTGCTCATGTAGCTGCTTGCCATGCAGAATGGAGGGGTGGTGCGGATTGCTTTGACAGCAGCTTCTGGATGCTGTCGGAGGTGCCGGTTTTACCTTGGAACGAACAGCAGCATTCCTCCTTTACTCTATCGATAACGCCTGAGAGTTTACCCCCATTACAAGCGGTTGTCACCTGCGCTGACAGTCTGGAAATCACCACTATCTCTATCACACAGGCCCTGCTACTCTTATTTTGCAGGCCAAGATCTGGAATCGGGTGCCACAGGAATGGAGTGGGTTAAAGGACAGTTTCCAAGCATTTGTACAACAGCCTAAATTGTCCTTTAGGGTACACGAGATGACATTTTTTTGCCTATGATACACCTTATTTTATGACACTCCGCTTTCTGATCACAATATATCTATATATATGCACCGAGTGACTTATGTTGAAGCATTTACTGTTATTTCCATGTTTCCCTACAGCGGACAAGGTTTTAGTAGATATTTATTGGCTCTGGGAGATATTTATGATGGCTGCAATGTCGGATAAGTTTATCTCTCCAGTCAGTTTGGGACTTTTATTTTGATCTCAGGTGTTTGTTTGTTAGTTATTTTCTCACAACCTAGAACTCTGTTATATAATCTGCATAAATACAGCAGCCTGTTTAAGTTTAGATTAGGCATACTACAAATGAATATTGCACAGTATAACTTTCATATAAATGGTACCAGCATCTGGCATTTATTAGAGATCACCTTTTATGCTAACATCAGCTGTGAGTAGATACCATTGTTTGTACTTAGAGCACATATATAATCCCTTTTTGAGAAGGGAATCCTTTCTGCCATATAGTTCACTTACATGGTTTAACCTGAGGGCCCTCCTGATATTGACCGTTTTTCCTCTCTATGCATGTATTTGCTCCTAGTCACTGTTATAGTTCCACCAAAAAAGAGGTTACATCAGCCCCCCCCCAGATCTAGTACATTAATTTGTATCGTACAAATTATATTAATTCGCATGTCAGGACATTCCCTCTTTAGCTAGAATGTAGGCTCCTTTAATCCTATCATCACTGCATATTGTCTATGGGTTCAGAAGTGTATGTATATTGGGACACTACTCATATTCAGTCCACGGCAATGTAACTATGCAGGCTTATGTACGGTTTATGAATGGGTGCAGGTACTGATTTCCTTTATGTATTGTATCTAAGACACACTACATCCCTATATGTTTCCCTTCTCCCTTGGGTCTTTCAACCCCTAACTGAGGTGTAGCTTTAAACTTAATGTCCCTGATTATCTAATATTTGTTTATATCAGTTCTCCCTGTATTGGGTATATCTGTTCCTGTCTCGTTTGTGCGCTGCCTTCACACAATTCATTACTAGTATAGGGACTGAGTCTGCTTAAAATGCTTGGATTTTAAGAATTCATATGTGCTTGGTTTCCCTATGGCTAAGGCCACACTTAACCTATATAGAAGCTCCTCTGTAATGTGCATACACAGATTTTGCTTCATTAATCTACATTTCAGGAGATAGAGCTTTAATATCCCCCCCCCCCTGAATTTAACTATTTCTCATTGATATAGAGGGTTATCATTATACTTGTAGACACTCCTCATTTTTGCTACATTTTATTTATGTTAATTGTATTTACTGTTTTATGTTGTATTAGTATCTCATATTTGTCTGGGTTATGTTATTTATTACAAGCACTTCGAGAGCTAGACTTGAGTAATCCTTCCATATCTTCCCTGAAGCATAGCTATATTATAGGTTAAAAAAATAATGTCGCAGTTTAGCCCTAGCTAGTGTGGTTGTCACTGAACGTTGGAACCTTGTACAACAACACATGGTTATATATTACTGTTACCCATTCCCCATGCCATCCCTCTTTAACTCTAAATAATTTATATTAGCACTGCTACTTCTCCCCCCTTTAATTATAAGCCTAACATAATTTCTACCCTACTCCATATATTTATTATTAACAGATGTCCCAGACTCCCCTCAATATTAATAAATGCACTGTTTGGGTACTCCCAAACAACATTAATTTATTTAGTAGTGAATTTCAAAGCTCTAAGCTTGCTGTACATTTACAATCCCGGTATACTAACTAGCTCTGCCCCCCCCCCTCCCCACCCCACCCCCCTAACTCTATTTTGAGCGGCTCTTGCCCGCTGCATCCCTCTTCCCCATGAAACTGTAGAGCTATCGCCTCCCCAGTCCCAACCTTATCTGAATAAGACACCTTACTCTTCCTTTTATACAACTGGGAGAGGTCCATTTTCTGTTTACATTACATGTAAGATTCTCTATGATAAAACTGAAGTCTTTCTATATGTTCGCCCACATTTTCTAGGAACACTTGAGATATTTGAATACATTACGTTTCTGTTTACTCTGTGTATACATTTATATGTAAATGTTTTGGGTCATACCCTACATATTGTATTTGTTTATGACTTCAATAAAAATTATTTAAAAAAAAAAAAAAAAAAAACTTATTTGAAAGGGGCCTTTCATATGTTTGAGTATATAATAAGGGAAAGCATGGCTCTGTTTCTTGCTCTCATTTTCTTGTGTTTGTCCTGTAATCACATTCTAATAGTAATCATTTGCATGTTTAATGAAAGTGGAAATTGTAAGGCTTGTGTTCTATTAAATGGCAAAATGAACATACATATACATATCACAACATTCAATTACACTTTTTAACTGACATGTATCCCAGAAACACAGTGTATTTCACCTAAATGTTAGCATATATCTATATTAATCAAATAGAATGAGTGGTTTGCCCACACAAACCTAGTAATGTGTTATTTGCTTTTTGGTATATTGATATGAATTGTGTTAGGAAGAGCATTTAAGGCCTTAAAGGGACAGTTTACTCAAACATTTTCTCCCCTTTAATTTGTTCCCAATTATCCACTTTACCTGCTGGAGTTTATTAAATTGTTTATAAGTATTTTCATTGCCCTTATATTGGCATTTGAAATAGTTTATGTAGCCTGTGGTATCCCCACCCATCCTGAAAGTTTTTGGCCTCGAGGCCAAGCTGTGTTAACACAGCCAGTATTAGAAATTACACTCCCAGTGGGTTATAGAAGAGATAAGGTAATACAATGTTAATTTTCCATTGTTCTCTTCAAGTATTGGTGATTGGTTTATGGACAGATATAAGATAAAGAAGCAGGTATATGTACACAATGTGATAAAGTAATGAGATCTGATTATACCTGCAAGCTCAACCCATTTTATTAGATTGTGGCTTCAAAACACAAAACTAGCTAATTCATATACACAAATAAGCCTTAAAAAAGCAAATCTCATACATTTTATACTCTGCAGCTGGTAAAAAAAAGTAATTGTAAACACATTAAGGGAAATTTTTTTTATAGTATACTGTCCCTTTAAGTAAATCATGTTGCTTTTGTTTATATTTATACATAGTTGAAGCTCTAAATGTTATATCATATTTAATATGACCATTAAAGTGTCAACTGCAAATTTTAAACTGAAGCACAGATTTCCAAGATACTTCCTTATATCCATTAAAGGATTACTTTCTGTTATAATTTTTAAGCTAAACAACTAACATATTAAAGTTAATAAACATTAATTAAAACCTACTGACCTATATTTTCTCCAAAACAAAGTTTCATAACGTTCTAAAAGTTATATCTTTTATTCGCTGATGATGTTACGTTATCCTGCCCACTATTTTCAGCACTGCATGTTCAAAATACTTAAACCAATAACTTTGTGTTTAAAGCGCCATTTTGAAACCTAGTTATTGTAAACAGATTGGTACAGAGCAAAGGATACCCACAGAGTGGGTTTGGAAAACAATTAAATTTGCAGACAAGATTTCTGATATACGGTAGAGATATGTTAATGAAATGCTATTGATAAAAAGCGTATTTGGGGTAGTTAGTTAGTAACAGGCATAGAAAATATTTACTTACAGTGGCCCTTTAAGGAGAAATAAAGAGGGAAAGGTGAGGTAGAGATATCAATGAAAATAATGAAATTGAACCAACAATTAGAACAATGAAATAGGGAATGCCCTGTAAATGCATTTGAATCTATACTCAATCTATAAATTTGAATGTTACATTTGAATATGTTACATTCAAATACTTGAATGTTTAACATTCAATACTTAAATGTTACCATCCCAAATGCCAAAAACAAAAATTCCTACAAAGAATGATGGAAATGGTCAAGTGAGGGAGATGGGCCTTATTAGCAAAACTCTCCACTCAGGTAAGTCTCTTCAGAACTTTGAGATCTCTCAAACATTTTTAGAAATGCAAATATTAGCTTGAGAGCTGTTTGTCTCCCTTTAGTAGGATCTAGATGTTAAGGAGAGAAACATACATGATAATGTAATGCTCAGATAGAAAAAACCCAAAATATTGCATAATTTCTCTCCATGCTAGTGAATTTTTGATCACCAGATCCCATGTGAGGTTTAGTGAAGAGGAGATTGAAGGCTGTAATATATAATAATATAGATAAAAATAGAAAGACAGGAAGTGAAAAAAATCAGAGGAAAAAGGAATTAAATACACCGATCATAAGTACAACCTGGCAATTCAAATTTTACTTTTTGCACATGACTTTACTCCATTTGCAGGGCTAAATGTTGTCTCACATAATTATACCACTTCAATGTGAGTCAAGGTCTTGAATAAAAAAGTAATATTTCATTATAATAGACCTAGTTACTTGTAAGGCCATTAATATTTGCTAATGTACATTTGGATTTAATCAATGGTCTGTTTCATCTTCTAAATAACCTTAGTTCTATTTTGTATAGCTTTATTGGGTTTTTATCCAGTAAAACACATGCTAGCTATATGTTGAACATGCACAGAGATTTCATGTTTATCAATATTTGCATGCATTAAATATGATTAAACACAGAGTTATGTTCAGCATAAAAATAAATACATAACTTGAAATGCCATACATTTCCACAATTTAGAATATATTTACATTCATTAGCGTTGCAATCATACTGAAAATAATAATAGTAATAATAATAAATCCAGCTACACAACTTCTTTCTAGAGCTTTTAAAATGTCAACTTCAAAAAAAATCACCAAAGCACTTCTGAGTAAAGCTATCATAAGCTCACATTATCTATAAACATTTTGATGATCTTCTAAAAGTTATCACTTTTTATTTTCTACAAAGCCTTACCTCCAGGGTAAAGTCAGTAGTTGTACATTCCATATAGAAAACATTATGATTCCTTTTTCAACTTAATACATTTATGAAAGTAAATTATACTAAATTTATTTTCAGTAGTATCAATTGGATTATACTTCCTTGACAAGGTGACTTGCAATCCCCATTTATTGCTAAAATTATAATATTGGCAAATTAATACATTTGAATTTTACCCATGATTAGCTTGCTAATTTGCCTGTCAAATTATCTTTGATTTGTTTTGATCTGCCAATAACTGCTTTGACTAATTATTCAATTCAAATTTGCATTCATTGTGTGGTACTGTCAATGTTAAAGGGCTGATAAATCAAAGAAAACATAAAAAAGAAACAGATTTGTTTTAAAAAATCAGCAGTTACTTGTTTTCTTCAAAATGAGCACTGATAATTTCTCAGTGTAGCCAATATTGAATTTATATTCTACTGGTGCTTCCTGTCACATGCATTTTTGCAGCAAAGGCCCTCTACTGAGCATGGGCAAGTAAATGATTGGAGATAGTGCATGTGTCTATTAGCAACCAATTACAAAGGGTAAGCTCATCTCTCTGCCTGTAGAGACCACAGCCTTCTTGTAGGGCTGTGATTGGTAATAGATAACGCAAAAATTAAGTTAAATACAATACAAGGTAAAATCCTTTTAAAATTATGAATAATTCATATTCATATTCAAATGATTTCTATTAAATATAACCCACTGCTTAGTGTATTTTTTACAGCAAATAAACACACTGTTTTATAAACCTTTAAGTCTTATAAAAGAGTGAATTTTAGCAGTTTAAATTTACACTGCTATCAAGGTTACATGCAAGCATAATAAACAGAACAGGAAATTACATATACTCAGGGACAAGTTCAAGGTTTTTTCACTACAATAGTCTTTCGTAAAGTGACAACTAACCACTAAAATCTATGCAAAAATGTCTAGCATAGTGCTTAAATTTTTCTTTACTGAGCAGGGATAGGAGCTAAATAAGATATTAGGCCCACACTGGTTTTTGTGCAAGTATATTAAAGCTCACCACCTGCTCTTAATATGGGTTGCATTTGGCCATCTATAGCAGGCCTCATTGTCTGCTTGACTGTTGTGCAGTGCATTGACCATGTCAAGTAGTTCTCCCCCTCTTACTCCTCACTGCATTTGCTTCACAGCTGGTCAAGGGTCTGGTCTGAGGTATGGTGTGAGTATGTAGCTGACAGAGGGGCTGTAGGGTTAGAAGGTCTGTTGTGGCTTTGAGTTAGGAGAAGAGCTTTATGCCCAGGTGTTTGGTCTTATGTGAGCATGTGATTGACATATGATTGCTGATGTAGGTGAGTGTATGTGGCTCAATAATTGGGCTGCCCTACCTGAAAATGCATAAGCTCAAAGATATGATTAGTTGAGCTGCAAATATAGCACCTGTCTCTCTCCTAGGTAGAGGACTGTTATTCTGTGGTGTTTTCTTTAGACTATATACTGATTGGTGTATATACTAACAGTACTTATTTCATAGTAACAAGGAGAGAGCTTGGAATCCTAACTCATAGTATCATCCACTCAAACATTTAAATGGCTCAGTTATTTCCATGTTGTTTTAACTTCTTGGGTGCCAGTGAATACTTCAGTACATTACATTACAATACATTGCAGAGTGTCTAAACATATAGTTAAAGTTAGCGCCAGACCAGCAGTGCACTGCTGGGAAGTAGCTGAACACTTCTGGTGAGTCAGTTCAGCAGTACACATCTGGGGCGCGATCCGATAAAGATCGTAGTTTGTGGCGCAAGCAAGGGAACCCCCGCCGCCCACAGTTTCAGCTCGCAACTCGAGCTATCCTATATACGGTGCCGTCAGAGGCTAAAGTGCCGTAAGTCTGACAAACCAGCGATGTCCAGAAATCTGCGTAAGTACAAATTTCTGCAGTCGCCAGTGACTTACGGCACTTTAGAAACTGCCGGCGCCTACAAAACCTGACTAAAGTTATAAAATCACCCGTACTGTCTAACACGCCTCCCAAACATAGCCCGACACGTCTTTGGGGCATGCCCCGCAAAAGGCCCTTTTAAGGGCTGGTAAGGTAAAAGAACTGTGAACTTTTTTAATTTAGAATAGGGTAGGGAAATTTTTTTTAGTTTGGGGGGCTTTATTACTTTATTAGGGGCTTAGAATAGGTGTAATTAGCTTAAAAATCTTGTAATATTTTTTTTATTTTTTGTAATTTAGTGTTTGTTTGTTTTTGTAATTTAGTTTAGATTATTTTATTGTATTTTAGTTTAGATATTTGTAGTTTATTTAATTTATTGATAGTGTAGGTGTATTTGTAACTTAGGTTAGGATTTATTTTACAGGTAAATTGGTAATTATTTTAACTAGGTAGCTATTAAATAGTTATTAACTCTTTAATAGCTATTGTACCTAGTTAAAATAAATGCCAAGTTACCTGTAAAATAAATATAAACCCTAAAATAGCTACAATGTAGTTATTAATTACATTGCAGCTATCTTAGGGTTTATTTTATAGGTAAGTATTAAGATTTAAATATTTTAATTAATAATTTTAATATTAATTAGATCTATTTTAATAAGAATTTAGTTAGGGATGTTAGAGTTAGATAGGGTTATTATACTTAATATATATATATATAATATAATATAATAACGATATTAACTATATTAACCCTAATATAATTAGGGTTAATATAGTTAATATATATAATATAATAACTATATTAACCCTAATATAATTAGGGTTAATACAGTTAATATAGCTGGCGCCGGTGTAGGGGGATTAAATTAGGGGTTAATATTTTTAAAATAGATGGTGGCGGTGTAAGGGGCTCACTTTAGGGGGTAGGTAAGGTAGATGGCGGCGGGGTAGGGGCTCACTTTAGGGGGTAGGTAAGGTAGATGGTGGCGGGGTAGGGGCTCACTTTAGGGGTTAGGTAAGGTAGATGGCGGCGGGGTAGGTGCTCACTTTAGGGGGTAGGTAAGGTAGATGGCGGCGGGGTAGGGGCTCACTTTAGGGGGTAGGTAAGGTAGATGGCGGCTGGGTAGGGGCTCACTTTAGGGGGTAGGTAAGGTAGCTGGCGACGGTGTAGGGGGATCACATTAGGGGGTTATACTTTTATTGTAGGTGGCGGTGGGGTCCGGGAGCGGCGGTTTAGGGGTTAAATACTTTATTAGAGATTGCGGCGTGGGATCGTGGTTGACAGGTAGATAGACATTGCACATGCGTTAAGTGTTAGGTTTATTTGGCAAGTAGTTTAGGGAGTTATGGGGCTCCAATAGACAGCGTAAGGCTTACTACGGCTGCATTTTGTGGCGAGGTGAAAATGGAGTAAGATTTCTCCATTTTCGCCACGTAAGTCCTTACGCTGTATATTGGATACCAAACTGCGCTGATTTGGTATACCTGCCTATGGCCCAAAAAACTACGGGCGAAGGCAGAAATATATGAGCGTAACTTCTAGGTTACGCCGTATATGTGATACCAAACCAGCGCAAATTTCGGCATCGCCGGCTTTTGCAGGCGACGCTGCATATTGGATCGGGCCCCTGGTGAGCCAGTTCAACAGTGCACTACTGGGAACTAGCTAAACACACTAGATCAATACTTTGGGTTGTCTACTACACTGCACTAAAGCAAACATTAACCCTTCAAGCTACCTAATTAACCACTTCACTGCTGGGCATAATACACCTTCACTGCTGGGCATAATACAAGTGTGGTGCACAGCAGCATTTAGCGACCTTCTATTACCAAAAAGTAATGCCAAAGCCATATATGTCTGCTATTTCTAAACAAAGAGGATCACAGAGAAGCATTTACAACCATTTGTGCCCTAATTGCACAAGCTGTTTGTAAATAATTTCAGTCAGAAACCTAAAGTAAGTGAAAAAGTGAACGATTTTTATTATTTGATCGCATTTGGCAGTGAAATTGTGGCATGAAATATACCAAAATGGGCCTAGATCAATACTTTGGGTTGTCTACTAAAATAAATATATACATGTGAAGGGTTATTCAGGGATTCCTGACAGATAGTGTTACAATGTAATTATCACTAATTTAAAAAAAAATATGGTTTGGAAATAGCAAAGTGCTGCTTGTACTCATTGCCTATAGCTTGCAAAAAAAGCAAAGAACATGTAAACATTGGGTATTTCGAAACTCAGGACAAATTTTAGAAATTATTTAGCATGGGTGTTTTTTGGTGGTTGTAGATGTGTAACAGATTTTGGGGGTCAAAGTTAGAAAAAGTGTGTTTTTTCAATTTTTTCATCATATTTTATAATTTTCTTATAGTAAATTATAAGATATGATGAAAATAATGGTATCTTTAGAAAGACCATTTAATGGCGAGAAAAAAACGGTATATAATAAGTGTGGGTACAATAAATGAGTAAGAGAAAAATTACAGCTAAACACAAACACCACAGAAATGTAAAAATAGCGCTGGTCCTTAACGGTAAGAAAATTGAAAAATGCTCTGGTCACCAAGGGGTTAAAAAAATTAGAGTTTTGACAGGTAAATAAAAAAACCAAGGCTCTATTTCTGTTTAAATGGAGTGATAGCAAAAATGCTAAAAATGATCCGGTATTTTGGGCAAGTTCTTCTCTGAAATTCCCAGTAGTGAAGGGGTTAAATAGTTTATCACAGAGCTGCATAAAAGACTCCACTAGTTGCACACCATTGTCTTAGTGCATCACCAGCTTAACGCCTGCAAAGGTTATTATATGAAGTATTTTGCACATACACACTTTCCAACATGTAGACATTAGCGATCACTAGACAATTACTTGAGGGCTAAAAAATATCTTTGTACATATAATACAAGCACAAAAAACAGAAGCGATATTGATTGCAATCAAGCAATGTTGACACATAATAGCACTAATATTTTTGTAACACATTTGTATTCAAGCCCAATATTTTTATAATAGTTTGTAGAAATTCACTATTTAGTACCAATCAAGGGATATACCCTTTGAAAACCCACAAAAGTATGGTTATATGGTTTCCTTTGCTCTGGGCAACCAAATAAGCTTGAACATTGATCTAAGAAATAACTGTGTTGAGTGTAGTTAGGTCTGGTAAGCTTCTGCATGTATCAATATGCATTTAACCCTCTAAGAGGAAAATGTTAAAACTTCATTCATAGATGCTATAGGGGAAAACTGTAAAAAATAAAGTTAAAATAATTATTTTACATGTTAAATTAAACATTTTAAATTTGGTATAATTGTGAATTTAACATCACTTTCAACACCTTTTTTATGCAAAATGTTTTATTATCATATAGAATTACTGCTGATTCATAAGCATTATATAAATTTAAAGCACCAATTTAATAGTTTAAATAGTTAAGTATTTATTCTAAAAGACAAAGACAGATTCATTTTATATTTTTTTCCAGATCCAAACATCTGAAATTGCTGCTTAAGTTGATCTGGTCTTAAATGTGCATTTGGCTGAAAGAATAGCAAAACTGTTTGTAGCGTTAGACATTTAGGCATGTTACATAAAAAAGATTGAATCATTATGACAAGTAATTCAATTCTTTCAGAATTAGAAGAAGGTATCACTGTTAATTTACTGACGCTTTATATAAACTAGCGAACTGTGCTGCAAAGGCATTATCGAATTAAAGTTTGGAAGCATAATTCCGTGTTTTATGCATTGCTAAACTATAATAAGATTGAGTCATTTTCCATTTAATATTATATTTTTGGCTATTTCTTTGAAAGGAAGGATTAACTGAAAGAAAAGCAAATGAGGCATTAAACAGTAAAACTAAAGACTGCCACAATTATATAAAATGTTGTGAAGCACCTTGACATTTATTTTGAGCTAAGCATTGACTGAAAAGCAAGTATCAATAAGCCAGAGATTGAAACGAAAATGCCCATATAACTATCCCAGGCACAATTTAGTATGAATATTTTTTCAGAAATTTTGTCAATCTAAACCACTATATATAAATATATATATACATATATATATATACATTTATTTTATTATTTAGATTTTTTATGAAGCCTCTTTTGAACGTCTGGTGTTATAGGTCACTCTCAATATCAGGAGGATACCTGAAAGATTATAGGGCCACTTTTGGACCCTCACAGAAAACTCTAAATTTTAAGCATAATAAAACTTTAAATAGGGTTTAACTGTAAACAATATGGTAGTTATGGATGGCTAAATTGGAAAAGTCAGTCTCTCTAGCCTCAAGTATATAGTGCAATATTGAATATTGTTAAAAACCCTGAGCACTCAGCAGATTTTTTTTAGTATAGAAATTAAGTGTATAAAGCACTCCGTGTTAGTAAATAGCAGAGGCGACTAATGTAGTTAACTAAATAAAGCAACTTCTTTGTAGGCTTAAGTCAGCAGCATATTGACTGATATAGGATGGAGAAACCTCCATTACAAATAAATATTAAAAGGACACTGAAACCAATTTTTTTTCTTTTGTGATTCAGATTCAATTTTAAGCAACTTTCTAATTTACTCCTATTATCAAATTTTCTTCATTCTCTTGGTATCTTTATTTGAAAAGCAAGAATGTAAGTTTAGATGCCGGCCCATTTTTGGGGAACAACCTGGAGTTGTTCTTGCTGATTGGTGGATAAATGCATCCACCATTAAACAAGTGCTGTCCAGGGTCCTGAATCAAAAATTGTCCAGCTCCTTAGCTTAGATGCCTCCTTTTTCAAATAAAGATAGCAAGAAAATGAATAAAAATTGATAATAGGAGTAAATTAGAAGTTGCTTAGAATTGCATGCTCAATCTGAATCACCAAAAGAAAAAATTTGAGTTCAGTGTCCCTTTACCTATGCGCTTACGTGCTATCAACAAAAAATATAGTAACACTAACATAGACTTGAGAAATTATGTGGCTGATATAGCAAAGCTCACTAGCCTCCGCATTTTCTTAAAGAAGCGGTGGGTATTATATGTATGAACATACTGAATAGCTAGGTAAACTCTAGTAGGGCTCCCACCAGCCCGCTCCCCTCCTTGACATGTTTCGCCGGCCTTTTGACAAAGTCGGGTCAAGTAGGAGAGTAGGCTAGTGGGAGCCCAAATTTGTTTTTAAGACTTGCAGCGTCTATCAGCAGATACATGCTTATTCATTTATAATAGTATTTTTGGCACTAAGCCACGAGGAACCATTACTGTTTAATCCATGGGCAGCAATAACGAGTAATTCTTACTAGAGTTTATCTAGCTACTCAGTATGTTTTTACTAAGATATAAGTATGGTGGCACAACCTAACTTATTTTGATCCTATATTTCATGATTATTATTTATTTGTGAATAATCACTGCTTCTTGTAATTGCTATATGGTAAAATATTACTGCTCATTACACAGCTAATATTAAAGTCCTGAACTGCGACCAACTGCAGCAGGATAATATTTAATTATTCCTTTATAGCATGTCAAAGAATATTACTAATTTAAAGGGACAGTCAATTCAAAAAACAACTTTCATGATTCAAATAGGGCATGTAATTTTAAACAACTTTCCAATTTATTGTATCAGTATATTGGGTTAATTCACCAATATTGAAACAATGATGTCAACACAATGGCAATAGTAGTTCTAACATAAGCTTGCTGATATTGTGAAACAGGAAGTCACAAAAAATATTATTACTTGAGCGGCTCTTTATTAAGTGAATATTATAATTCCTCACTTCAAGTGCACTAATAATTTGCTATAGTCAACATTGACTAAATGATAGGTATCGGCTTATTTTCTACCAGCAATTTAGTTTTAATTTCACCCAATATTAAATTATTTTTCAATAAAGTTTTAGGTTTTAATTCATCCATGATGTCCACGCACACACGATAAATTACTTTTCTATGGGTCTAATATAAGTGCTTATATTGTATCACTTTTTTGTTCAGTTACTCTAACTGAATTTGGGAAATGCTATTAATTGATACATAGCACTTACTAACCACTGGTATCACTTTACAAGGCCAAAATATAAGTTGAATGGTAAGAGACCCAGGTAATTAATAAGTAGTGCCATCAAAACCCTTTTCCAAAATCATATGTATGAGTCAGGAAGGTGGTGCAAATAAAAACCTGAAGTATCTTGTCATAGAATCAAGTTTTTTTATTTTTTTTTATTTATAATTTTTAATTGAGATTTTTAGAATGAACAATCGAAAAAACGATTACAGGGATCAAATGGGGAGAGAGGGTCCTGCCGAGAGTTGCACTGTTGTAGTCGGCTCTTATGAAGGTGAACTACAAACAGCTGGGCTCATAGACTTACATGCTATGGGGTTTTAGGGGATAGCAGTGGAGATAAGAAGGTTAGTATAGGTTGTAAGCATCCCTGAAAAGTAGAGTCTTCAGGGAGCACTTGAAGCTTTTAAAACTAGGGGAGATTCTTGTGGAGTGAGGCAGAGAGTTCAATAAGATGGGAGCCAGTCTTGAGAAATCTTGTAGATGGGAATGTGAGGAGGTAACAAGAGAGGAGGAGAGTAGGAGATCATGAGGGGAGTGAAGGGGATGGGAGGGGGAGTATCTGGAGACAAGGTCTGAGATGTAGGGGGGAGCAGTGCAATTGAGGGCTTTGTGTGTCAGAGTGAGTTTTTTCACACTTCACCTGTTGTGTTTAATCCTGGAGGCAAGAGGAAGCCAGTGAAGGGATTGGCAGAGAGGTGCGGAAGATGAAGAGCGACGTGCAAGGAAGATGAGCCTGGCAGAGGCATTCATTATGGATTGTAAAGGAGCTAGGTGGCAGCTAGGGAGACCAGAGAGGATAGAGTTGCAGTAGTCGAGGCAGGAAAGGATGAGAGAGTGAATTAAAATCTTTGTTGTGTCTTGTGTAAGGAAATGTCTAATTTTAGCTATGTTTTTAAGGTGGAAGTGGCAGGCTTTAGCCAAGGACTGAATGTGAGGAGTGAAAGAAAGATCTGAGTCAAGTGTGACCCCAAGACATCGGGCATGTGAGGTTGGGATAATGATGGAGTTGTCAACAGTTATAGAGACATGGGGGATGGAAATTTTGGAAAAAGGGGGGAAAATAAGGAGCTCAGTTTTGGAGAGATTTAGCTTGTGCTAGTGAGAGGACATCCAAGATGAGATATGAGAGACACAGTTAGTGACACGGGTTAGCAAGGAAGGAGATAGTTCTGGTGCAGAGACGTAGATTTGGGTATCGTCAGCATACAAATGATAATGAAACCTGTGGGATTTTATTAAGGAACCTAGTGAGGACATGTAGATTGAGAAGAGAAGGGGACAGAGGACAGTGC
Organism: Bombina bombina; assembly: GCF_027579735.1. Lineage (NCBI taxonomy): Eukaryota > Metazoa > Chordata > Amphibia > Anura > Bombinatoridae > Bombina > Bombina bombina. Next base: position 950,957,471 of record NC_069500.1, on the reverse strand, counting down.
CTTGCAGTACCCCAACAGAGAGAGGTAACGGGGCAGAGGATACCCCAGAGAAGGCTACACTAAAGGTACGGTTAGACAGATAGGAAGAAAACCAAGAGAGAGCTGTGTCACAGATGCCGAAGATTGGAGGATATGGAGCAAAAGAGGGTGGTTGACAGTATCAAAGGCTGCAGACAGATCAAGGAGGATAAGTAGAGAGAAGTGGCTTTTTGATTTTGCTTGTAAGTAGGTTAACCTTAACAATTGCTATCTCTGCTGAGTGAAGGGGCGAAATTCAGATTGCAGTGGGTCAAGGAGGGCGTTTAATGTAAGGAAATGGTATAGACGTGCATATAAGAGTTTTTCAAGAAGCTTTGAGGCTAGAGGTGGTAGAGAGATAGGGCGGTATTTGGATGGGGAGGTTGGATCGAGAGAAGTTTTGAGGATAGTTCTGACTAATGCATATTTAAGAGATGTGGGAACTATACCAGTGCTGAGGGAGAGGTTGAAGATGTGTGTGAGTATAGGGGTAAGGGTAGAAGATAGGGAGGGGAGTAGTTGTGAGGGGATAGGGTCGAGGGGACAAGTAGTGAGGTGAGAGGATAGTAATTAATGATTTCCCATCTGACATCCACTTCACTGCAGTGGGTTTCCACCAGATTTTCAGTCAAAAGCTGAGTATGATGGATTTAAGAACCCTGGAGCACTTGTTTCTGCTTCTACCTGGTCTTCACTAGGCTGCCAACTTGAGACCATCACCAGAGCTCCTGCTGTCCCTGTATCACAGTAGCCCTGAGCCTCCTCCTCTTGCACTGTACCAAAAATACTGTCAATCTCCGCTGCCTACAAGTCCTCCCTTGCATCAAGATCATTCCATCTAGTCTGAAGAGCAGCATTGGGGATTCAAAAGGTAAGACGCCATAATGGAGGCTCTCATTGTTTAAATGCTCTACCAACTGATTCAGCTCTAGAAAGTGGTCATCCAACAGCTTATAGATCTTTTTCTGGAAAGCTTGCACCTCTGACACCATCTCAAATTATTTTACACAGCTCTCTTTGGCTGTTTGCTTGCTGATTGGTGGCTACATTTAAACACCAATCCGCAAGCGCTACCCAGGTGCTGAACCAAAAATGGGCCGGCTTCTAAGCTTACATTACAGCTTTTTAAAATAAAGATACCAAGAGAATGAAGAAAAATAGATAATAGGAGTAAATAAGAAATTTGCTTACAATTCTGAATCATGAAAAAAAAAATCGACTAGACTATCTCTTTAAATTAATCATAATTGTATTGTTTTATGTTGTAGTCTCTGAAGAGAAACAGGTCCCTTTACATTCAATGCATTACTGTCAGGTAGCTTTGCTATATTATTCATTATCATATTTATAAATTCCAGATGGATATGCAACAGTGCCATCTGTGGTTAGATTTTTGAGGCATATGCTTTCCATCATGTCTTGTGCTTAAGAGCTATTATTTGTTTGCTGCACTTTGTAAAGTGGAATACTTTCTCACAAATGTGACCACCATAAGCTTAATGAATGAATGCCATTGTGTTATTACATACTATTGTTAGAATGTTGCAAGAATATGTAATGCTATCAAAAAGTTGTTAGTGGTTTTCATTGCTAGAATTTAAAGTGATTTTCCAAGTCCTTTATCAGAATTTAAGTGACTTTGTCTTCTCAACAAAGATACTACATTGTGTCACATACAATGTAAGCTACAGCTACAATGCTGGCAACACAAATATGAGATGTGGTGATGTAGCACTAATTAAAATATATATTTACATATAAATGTAAATGTAAATGCAATTCTAAATTTCTCATAGTGTTTTTTAATATATATATATATATATATATATATATATATATATATATATATATATATATATATATATATACGAACCCACTAAAAGCCTTGAAACGAATATACACGCACACAGACACACACAATTAATGGTATTGTGAATTTTCTCAAAATAATTGCTCAAAATTGATTCTGTGAGTTTAACAAGATTTGTATACACTGTATAATGATTAGCTGAAAATATTTCAGATGATCAGAATAAACATTTCATATGCAAATAATGGTTTGAATAAAGTATTGTTCTGTTTTAGTTTCCTACTAGTCCTGCAGTCATTAAAGGGACAGTATACACTCATTTTCCTATAACTGTGTGTAATAGACATTACTATAAAGAATAAGATGCTCAGATACTGATATAAACATCCAGTATAAAACTGTTTAAAAACTTACTTAGAAGCTCTCAGTTTAGCTCTGCTGAAAAGGTAGCTGGAAAGCCCACTGCAAGTGGGAAATAAGACACTCCCCCTTCCCCTTTATTTGCATATGAAAAGACCCTTTACACAAACAGGAGCAAGCTGGAAGAGGTAGCTGACGGTATTCTCATAAAACTTTGGGGCTTGGTTAGGTTTTAGGAGTCTCAAAATCAGAGCAATGTTATTTAAAAATAAGCAAAACTATACTATACATTTTAAAATAAAAAAGAATCTTTATGGGTTATATAAATAGATAATCTACAAAACATTTATGCAAAGAAAAAATGAGTGTGTAATGTCCCTTTAAATTGGAAGCCCTTTATAGCAAGTCTACATCTATCTATCTATCTATCTATCTATCTATCTATCATCTATCTGTACAAGCAAATAGCCCTATGGTAACAATACAAATTTTATAGTCAAGGCAAAGTTAAAATATTTGAATTATACTTCCCGTCTACTTGACTTTCACTGATTTAGAAGCCACCTTGAGTTGTCAAAATATACCTCATGACAATTCCATTAGCACATAATTATCATTACTTGTACATCACTAATAACAGAATGGCAACACATTCCATGGAATAGTTAGTGCCCTAAAAAAAGAAGGCATCTTGCAGACAGGATCCAAATGTTATTAGGGAACATAATTTAGCTGGCATTCATAAATGGTCAATATGCTGCACATACTAAAACAAAACAAAAATAAATATGTAGAGATAATAAATAAATATAACATGGCTACGTGTTTCAGGAAATATGCCCTCATTGTTCAAAAAGTACATCCCAGATAGAGGAATGAACATCCAAACAATTAATTGAATAATCTATTACCGTTTGCAGTATTACATACATTGTTGTAATCCAGCAATTTAGCATAATATTGCATGTGCCTTGGTGTGGTATTCAGGCATATCATGTCTTGGCGTATAGCTATGGTTACATCTTCCATTTTATGTTTTAACATTGGCTGCAGTTTACCCATGAGTGAGTGCCGGCTAGTTGTATATGTTCTACACATACAAATGATATTGTTTTCCCCTACAACTCCACTATTGCCTAAGATGAAATGGTATAGGTCAACATTGCTTCATCTATTTCTTACATCTGAAACATCATACTGGGTCTCCAGCACAGAACCCTTTATCAAGGCAAGTTTTTATGTGGGGTGCCAATAACTTGTTATTTAGTAACCAGCAATGTAAATATTGAAAACAAGTTAGTTTTTAATAGCTTTAGGCAATTTATTTTCAAGGAAGTTATGTTTTGTAAACAAAGAAAAATAATTTAAAGCAATTTTATATTCAAAGCAATACAATTTAAAAATTACAAAAATAGATCTTTTAATCTCCAGATTCTTTTATAATGGGAAAAAAAACCCTTAGAATCTACATGAAAAGGTTTGAGTTATGCAGACTGAGTGTTCTTTGTCACATGCTTATATTCAGAGCCCCAAGGACAGCGCCATAAAAACAGCACATATTTTCAAAAGAGAAATAATTTAATGTTCTAATATTCATACTTACCAGCAAAATAGAAGCAGAAAACTATAAAAAATAAAATAATGTGTTTGAAATACCTGTTTGTTTTAATAAAAATCTGCATAAAATGAATGCTCATTTTTCATAGTATGTATGATAGATACCCTTAATAACCATCAATTTTCTTCAGACATTCCTTTATGTGCCATGTATATAAAGACGTATCTGTCTGTGCAAAAGTAAAAATAGCCCAAATAAATAAAAACAGTAACATGTTCATTCCTGATGGTGAATTTATGTAATGATATATTGATGTATACAGCACACATATAGAAAATTGAGATTTGCAACTTATACATTATCAAAATGTTCATTAAAGGGATGGTATAGTCAAAATTAAGCTTTCCTAATTCAGATGGCACATGCACTTTTAAGCAACGTTCTACTTTACTCCTATTATGAATTTTTATTCATTCTCTTGGTATCTTAATTTGAAAAAGCAAGAATGTAAGATTAGGAGCTGGCCCATTTTTGGTTCAGCACCTGGGTAGCACTTGCTGATTGGTAGCTACATTTAGAAACCAATCAGCAAGTGCTACCCAGGTACTGAACAAAAAATGGGCCGGCTCCTAAGCTTATATTCTTGTTTTTTTAAAATTAGGATACCAAGAGAATGAAGAAAAATTGATAATAGGAGTAAATTAGAAAGTTGCTTAAATTGAATGCTCTACCTGAATCATGGCATTTTAAATTTGATTCACTTTAAATATGTCAAAACCAATTTTATATATATATATATATATATATATATATATATATATATATATATATATGTGTGTGTGTACTGTATATATATATATATATATATATATGTGTGTGTGTGTACTGTGTATGTATATATATATATATATATATATATATATATATGTGTGTGTGTACTGTATATATATATATATATATATATATATATATATGTGTGTGTGTGTACTGTATATGTATATATATATATATATATATATATGTGTGTGTACTGTGTATATATATATGTGTATGTGTGTGTACTGTGTATATATATATGTGTGTGTGTACTGTATATATATATATATATATATATATATATATATATATATATATTTAAAAAGAACATTGGAATGTAAAATATTCATAATTACCTTCAACAGTTGATCTAACGCAGTGTCAGGTTGGCCCGCAAGCGATAATTGTTAGGTTTTTTTTGTTTTTTTTTAAAGTGCTCTCCATTGAAGTATATAGGCAGAAGAAGTTATCGCGTTTGCGATATCCTAAGTTCTGAAGTCCTGAAGTTAGCGCGCATCAGGTTTGGCTCTCGTTATAACTTTTTACTTTAAACTTGTAAAGTAAGTCTGCCCCAGAAACATTATGATAACTTATTTCTGATGGTCAGTAATAAAGATAAAACTAAAGTTAATGTGTTTTTTTTAACTTATGAAAGGCAACATTAAAGAATAATTTTAGAAACTTTTATAACTTTTGTTGTTCCGTTTTAGCTTTTGGAAACTACATGACTTTTTCTAAAATATATGTGATGAGTGCACAGGGATTCTCCCATGCAGCTCCACCCCCCTGCTCTTCCATGACCAATCGTGCCACAGCAGGGCCTGGTAACCATACAGAAAGAACATTTATACCAGAGAGGTTAAGACAGAGTGGCCATACAAAACTGAGTACATCAGCTCAATTCCTGAAAGGAGAAAGTGTCCCTGAGTATTCACGACAATATAGCCTAAAATTAACTTATATTACCTGTTCTTCCTTCTAAGATTTATGACTTTATATACCAAATATTATAATCGTTTGCACCCCTATTTGTTTTTTTTTTGTTTTTTTTTTTGGGGGGGGGGTGCTTTAATACTACCAGATATACAGATAGTACACAATAATAGAAAAGTTTGCCTCACAATCTAGTACTGACTAAAAGCATCTTGGGAATAAATAAAAATGCTTTCAAACACAAACAGTGGGCAGACTTAAAATAAATAAATCAGTACTGCGTTAACTCAATATTGTAAAACTGATGAACAAACCCATCACAGTAGTCTCTAAGGTTTATAGAGCATTTGTGCATAATATATTAACTGAAGAAATAGCTAAGTACTTACACAGTGCAGGACTTGGATGAGTAAACATTATTACCTGCTGCTTTGTGAAAACAAAATGATTGTACAGGTAATTATCCCGCTCCATAATGTGACACACTGGTCAGTAATTAAGACACCATAGATACATTTCAATATGTATTGCTGATAATACAAGAATATTTCTACAAAGAAATATTTAAAAGGACATCATACCCCAAATGTTTCTGTCATGATTTATATAAAGCATACCATTTTAAAAAACAATGTATTTATGTTGTCAGGTGTGTTTTGTTCTCTTGGTATATTTTGTAAAAAAGCAGGTAGGTAAGCTCAGGAGTGTGCATGTATCTGGAGCACTATAAGGTAGCAGTTTGCAACAATACTTTTAAGAATGTTATACATTTGCAAGAGAACTAGAGGACAGCTGTGTTTGCTGCCATGCAGTGCTCCAGGTAAGTTCACACTTTAAACAAAGAATATCATGAGAATAAAGCAAAGATGATAATACAAATTTAAATGAGGGACATTTGGGAGGTATATTAGTTGGAAAGTGAAATATGGAATGTGCAAAGATAAGTATTACTTTAATTATTAGCTAGAGATGGAAGAATGTACAATCCATGCACGGAAAAATACTTTGGTTCCAACTTATAGAGATTAAATAAATAAATAAAAGACGGGGGTGGAACCATCTCAAAAGAGGGAGTTAAAAATATAAATTTGAATCAAATTCAACTAAATTTGTTTATTAAATGTTCATACATAATTTCTCTAGTTTACTGTCAAATGTTTCAATAAACGTATGAAAATATTTCATATTTCTGTATTCTGAACTGTAGTTGTGAAAAGGATAGATTAAGAATGTATATTCCTAATGTAAGTTAAATTTCAGTGAGTGACCCACACAAATAATATATTGTTTTTTTTTCTTTTTCAGCAGGCCCAGCAGATTCACAATATACCATTAGTATATTTATATTTCATGGCATGTGTGATAGCTGCGGCAAAAACTGTAAAAAAAAATAATGTATATTTTTCCTTAGATTTTAGTAAAGAATATTGAAAATAACCAGGTGACCACTGCTGTTACTGTGATCTGACTAAATTGTCATCAGGGGTAGCCACATCTGAAATAGGGGCCCATGTAGGCTTTTTTGGGGGTTATAATATAGATTAGAGAGGCCTAATTGTGTAGTACAAAAATAAAATCACTTTTTTCTTGCAAGGTGTTCGCTGTTACCACAATGATCACCTGACTATACAGACAACATTCATATATTTTTTTTAAGAGAGGGACTTCTCTACTAGAAAATAAACTTTATTAGGGATATCTAGACATACCAGATTTTTTTTTTATTATGCATATAATGTAATATCTCAAGCAATTCCCGAAGTTTTTTTAAGTTTATTTTTTAAAAGATCTACAGACTACATCACTTTCAAATGAGGGATCTAGGAGGTTTGAAAATCCTTCCCCCATTCAGCTACCTTGCAGCTACCTGGTTCAGCGCCCTTTGTGACATCATTCATATGTGGTGACATCACAGGCACTCCCATGATGCATGGGAGTGCTGCCCACTAGGCCACCAATCCTCCTGCATGACAAGAAGGGCTCATCATGAGCCTACAGGTAGCGATGCTCATTATTAGAACACCTAGTAGTGATGCTCATTGGGGGCTTGAATAGTAATATGATCTAGGGTGGTCTTGTTAAGAAAATAGGTTATGGAAGGAACTACCATACTAGGGTGACAAGCAAGTATTTGTAAATGATTTTTACAGACAAATACAATTACAATGGATGACAAAACTTGTGCAGTTCAATTTTTTATGACATATGGATGCTCAATATTGGTTTAAAAACAAAAAAAATATATATATTTTCCATAAGTTCTATAAATATATTACACTAGGTCCTTACTACCTTCCACCAAATAAAACCATAAACAACGCTATTGTATATCACTGTAATAAATGGGTATTTGTTTGAAAACACAAATGCATTTGAAGTAAGGGAACTTTTTCCATCTTGACAGTTACTTTATTTGTTTCAGACACAAAAATAGTATGTGTTTTGACAGGAGCACATTGTCTATGATTTGTAGTATTTTAAGGGAAAAAAATGAAAACCAATAAATATAGCAGCCACACTGCCTTTAGCCTTATCTTGATAAGGTTACACAATTTACTATCTTTTTCTCTCTTTTTGAGAGAGCAAAATTTGAAAGACTAGAAAAGAAAGTATCACAAAAACTCATTAGTGTCCCAGTTTATTGATAGTTTGTTTAGTTTTTGGCTTTAGATGAATGTGTCCTTTTTTTTTTTACAAAATATGGTGCATTAAGCAACACACCTGTTTTCTTGGAAAGAGCTATAAATGCTGATAAATAACCTACAGGAAAGCAAAACCTGTATTCAAGCCAGACCTTGTAGTAATCAATCAGCCAAGCAGACAGAAAAAAAAACCTTCAAATATAAAGAAAGGTAAATCTGGTCTCTGAGGGCAATTGCCATAATGTGCCGAAGTTGGCGTTAATGATGTGAACATAGATTCATAACAAAGATATGAACTTAATACCCAAGAAGGCACTTCTACAAAGTCATGGTTCAATCCATTTCACAGATGAACTGGCATAACAATTGATTGTCTCTGACTGCTTGTTTATCAGGATAAGCTTCTGAATTACTTTTTATTTTATTTTTTCAACCTGAAAAAGTCATGTACAATATATGTTTAACAGTCCTACAGGGGAGCAGAGTAAAATGATTCATTTTATGTTTGTTTTTTGTTTGTTTTTTCTCAACAAAAATAAACTGTTGTTGCTCCTTAGGTCTCTCAGATTCCATTATAGTGATTTTTTTTTTAAAAAGCTGCCAAAATGTTTTTATGAGAGAAAAATTGCTACTGGAATGCTAAAATAATGCATTCTTGGAGTGCCTGCCTTGTTGCTATTATTTGTAATATGCATTTATAAATGTATCTTTTAGGGGTTTTGTTTGTTTTGTGTTAAATTGAGCTATTGAAAACTTCCTTTATATTTTGTAGCAAATCTTTCACACTTTAGGACCATTAAAATATTTACACATGGATGCCTTAGTCACTGACTGCATCTACAAAATATAGTAGTATCTAAACATGTGTAATTTATTCCTCTTTGAAGATATTTTTGCATAGATTTCAGTAGGTGTATATAACTGAAGGGAATACAAATATTTTAACAAGTTGAACATGTACAAAATGTACAAAAAAAAATGCCTTTTTTCATTTATAGGTAATAAAACATTAAAGGGACAGTATACACTCATTTTCATATAACTGCATGTAATAGACACTACTATAAAGAATAAGATGCACAGATACTGGAAGTGGACAAAGGTGGTGCTGTAGTCCTGCAAGACTACACCGATTACAAGAAAGAGGTAATGCGACAATTAGAGGACAAGGACACCTACTTCCCACTACAAGGTGATCCTAGCAAACAATTAAAGACAATATTGGACGAGATGATACAACTGTTACTCAAGAACAATTATATTGATACCAACACCATCGAGTACATGATGGTAAAATTCCCTAGAATACCGGTTCTCTACATGCTACCTAAAGTACACAAAAGCTTGGACTCTCCCCCTGGGAGACCTATTGTGTCAGCTGTCGGCTCTCTTCTACAACCAATAGCAACCTATATTGATTATATTCTACAACCTATTGTCCGCAACGTACCCTCTTTCCTCTTGGATTCAGCATCCATGCTCAAATTAATACTGGACTTACCTCCTCTCACTGAAAATACACTGCTGGTCAAATTGGATGTGACCAGTCTTTACACAGTCATTCCTCACCAGGAGGGCATAGCGGCCACAAGACGACAACTTCTCAAGTATACGTATGTTGCCCCCCCCCCCCCCGGATGCCGTATGTGAAATGCTGAGACTATGTCTAGAACTCAATTATTTCCACTTCGAAAGATCTTTCTACCTACAAGTGGCTGGAACGGCGATGGGGTCTAACATGGCCCCATCATACGCCAACCTGTTCATGGCAGAGTTTGAGGATCAAGGCACCCAACTGTTCAAAGACAACAGAGTGCCAATATTCAAGAGGTACATTGATGACCTGTTTCTGCTGTGGACAGACAGAGAGGATCAACTACTAGCCTGGTTCGAGGAACTCAACAAGGTATATCCGACAGTCAAGTTCAAGCTTACATATGACAAACAAGCAATGGACTTCCTTGACATAATAATTTTCAAGCATGGTGATAAGTTAAACACTACCCTCTTCAGTAAACCAACGGACAAGAATTCCATTCCATGCAACCAGTTGCTATCCACCCAGCCTTAAGAAGGCACTCCCACTATCCCAATTCAAGAGGGTAGCTAGGAATAATACCACGGAGGAGCTGAAAGAAGCACAACTGGTTGACATGATGACTAAATTCAGACGGAGGGGATACAACCACAACAATCTCTTAAACAGTATAATGGCAGTATCGGATACAGTGCAAAAGGACCTGCTAGCTGGTACTAATGCTACCACACCTGAGGATAGACTCATGTTTACCACCACCTATACAAAGAATAAAGAAGGGATTGCTGATACTCTTAAGCAAAACTGGGGACTCTTATCATCTGATAAAGACTTGCCTTTCAAATGCATGCCCCCACCCAGAATTGGGTACCGCCGAGCTACCTCACTGAGGGATCAGCTAATAAAAACTGATCCCAGGAACTGTTACAGCAATGACACCTGGCTTAAAACTAAGAAAGGTTGTTTTAGGTGCCTGGGTTGCACCACCTGTGGAGGTCTCTCTACAGGTAGCTTCTTCATCCATCCGTATTCCACCAGAAAGTTTAAGATCAGACACAGGGTAACCTGTACCACAACATTCATTGTATACCTCCTGAATTGCGTGTGCGGGATGTTTTATGTAGGAAAAACGGTGGATGACTTAAGGACCAGAATGACCAACTACCGGTCCGCGATTCGTGCAGCATTGGATAAAGGTACATCAGATCAGCCGGTTGCACGGCATTTCGTGGAAGCAGGACACAAGGTAACCGACCTTAAATACATCATTATCGACCACATCCCCCCACTAAGTAGGGGGGTGACAGGGCTAATATTCTCTTACAAAGAGAGTCAAGATGGATTTTCAATCTTGGGACAATGACCCCCCGGGGGCTCAATGTCCACCTTGACTGGCACTGCTGTTTATAGGGACAAGACTCTATAATGAACCACCTCTCTATTTTCAAGACTGTTCCTGCCTTTGGTTCTATCGGACATTATGTAATCAAGTAAGGTACATCATATAAGGGACTGCCTCTAACTATGTGTTTACGTTCTCTTGGGTATTTTCTTAAGTTATGTTTTTGAAGTGTACTATGTTCTTTGAAGTTTTCTTTGTTGAAGTTGTCCTATTTTTTGCTTTGCTAAGTTGTCTGATACCTTCACTTGGGTATCTGCATTGGTTATGTGCCGTGGCATGGAGTGTGTGATAACGACTATCACTGCAGGTTCGACCAGGCTTGTGTGTTTTGCCTCTATGCCTCGCTACTTCTACCTGAATTGACAGGGGGGACTTAAGAAGACCGCTATCGGTAGTTCTATACCTGGGCTCCGCAAATAGTCCAGTAGTTTATTACCTGTACTTTAAGATATGATATGGTTGAGGATGTATATGGCTACGTGTATTTATGCTGTGGGATTACGGTCACCCTGGTGATTAACGCTATCTGCATGATAATATACTACTGCTTGTTTGGTTGTTAACATTTTTGTTTAAACCCATGTTTGTATTTATATATTGCTCCTAACAATCTGTTTTGCCTGTGATTTTAACTTTCACTATGTTTTTAACTTTCACTTGGTTTACACTGCTGAGTGTCTGGTTGCTATGCCAACGGGGCTTGACCTTGTGTCATGTGACGTGGTTTTACTTCCAGGTGACAGGGTGTTTACCACACTGATTGTTTGCTGTGCAGGGGTATTTAAGGGGGGTGAGTATACTGTTTCACACTGTGCTGTTTTTTGAGAAAGGGGTAACACCCGAAACGTCAAAATAAATACTTTAGCTTTTTGCAAGACCCTGTGAGTGACTTCCTCTTTGCTGCTTTATATATACTAGCTGCTTTTTTATGTATATGAAATTGCTTTTTTAGATTTATCTTTTTTGTTTTGGTACTTGTTGTTCTCAAGAACATGCACATTTTACTGGGCTTAGGCTGCAGGAGGAGCAGACCTCAATAAGTTAGGCTGCAAAAGGAGCAAACCTCAATACGTTATGTCTCTAAACACAAAATGATTCTTTGGCCCCTATTTATCAAAGGTCTTGCGGACCTGATCCGACAGTGCGGATCAGGTCCGCAAGACCTCGCTAAATGCGGAGAGCAATACGCTCTCCGCATTTAACATTGCACCAGCAGCTCACAAGAGCTGTTGGTGCAACACCGCCCCCTGCAGACTCTTGGCCAATCGGCTGCCAGCAGGGGGTGTCAATTAACCTGATCGTACTCGATCGGGTTGAATTATTGCGATTCCTGTCTGCCTGCTCAGAGCAGGTGGACAGGGTTATGGAGCAGCGGTCTGTGTGACCGCTGCTTCATAACTGCTGTTTCTGGCGAGCCTGCAGGCTCGCCAGAAACACGAGGCATCAAGCTCCATTCAGAGCTTGATAGATAGGCCCCTTTCTCTCTCTCTCTATCTCTGTATGTATATGTATATATAATTGTACTAAGCTAGAATAAACCTAAAGTGGCAAAACACAGGGTCCAGGGTAAAGTGGCTGTTGCAAAGTGATTAAAAGCACAATTTCCAATACAACTGATACTATGCAACTGGGTAAATAAATTATTAAGAAAACTTTAAAGGGACAATGTACACATACAAGTAGCTAATTAGGGCCTAGATTTAGAGTTTGGCGGTAGCCGTGAAAACCAGCGTTAGAGGCTCCTAACGCTGGTTTTAGGCTACCGCCGGTATTTGGAGTCATTCAAAAAAGGGTCTAACGCTCACTTTTCAGCCGCGACTTTTCCATACCGCAGATCCCCTTACGTAAATTGCATATCCTATCTTTTCAATGGGATCTTTCTAACTCCGGTATTTAGAGTCGTGGCTGAAGTGAGCGTTAGAAATCTAACGACCAAACTCCAGCCGCAGAAAAAAGCCAGGAGTTAAGAGCTTTCTGGGCTAACTCCGGTTCATAAAGCTCTTAACTACTGTACTCTAAAGTACACTAACACCCATAAACTACCTATGTACCCCTAAACCGAGGTCCCCCCACATCGCCGCCACTCGATTAAATTTTTTTAACCCCTAATCTGCCGACCGCCACCTACGTTATACTTATGTACCCCTAATCTGCTGCCCCTAACACCGCCGACCCCTATATTATATTTATTAACCCCTAACCTGCCTCCCACAACATCACCGCCAGCTACCTACAATAATTAACCCCTAATCTGCCGACCGCAAAGTGCCGCCTCCTACATTATAGCTATGTACCCCTAATCTGCTGCCCCTAACACCGCCGACCCCTATATTATATTTATTAACCCCTAATCTGCCGCCCTCATCGTCGCCTCCACCTGCCTACACTTATTAACCCCTAATTTGCCGAGCGGACCGCACCGCTACTATAATAAAGTTATTAACCCCTAATCCGCCTCACTAACCCTATAATAAATAGTATTAACCCCTTATCTGCCCTCCCTAACATCGCCGACACCTAACTTCAATTATTAACCCCTAATCTGCCGACCGGAGCTCACCGCTATTCTAATAAATGTATTAACCCCTAAAGCTAAGTCTAACCCTAACACTAACACCCCCCTAAATTAAATATAATTTTAATCTAACGAAATTAATTAACTCTTATTAAATAAATTATTCCTATTTAAAGCTAAATACTTACCTGTAAAATAAATCCTAATATTGCTACAATATAAATTATAATTACATTGTAGCTATTTTAGGATTAATATTTATTTTACAGGCAACTTTGTAATTATTTTAACCAGATACAATAGCTATTAAATAGTTAAGAACTATTTAATAGTTACTTAGTTAAAATAATTACAAAATTACCTGTAAAATAAATCCTAACCTAAGTTACAATTAAACCTAACACTATACTATCATTAAATTAATTAAATAAAATACCTACAATTACCTACAATTAAACCTAACACTACACTATCAATAAATTAATTAAATACAATATGTACAAATAACTACAATGAAATAAACTAACTAAAGTACAAAAAATAAAAAAGAACTAAGTTACAAAAAATAAAAAAATATTTACAAACATAAGAAAAATATTACAACAATTTTAAACTAATTACACCTACTCTAAGCCCCCTAATAAAATAACAAAGCCCCCAAAATAACAAAATGCCCTACCCTATTCTAAATTACTAAAGTTCAAAGCTCTTTTACCTTACCAGCCCTGAACAGGGCCCTTTGCGGGGCATGCCCCAAGAAGTTCAGCTCTTTTGCCTGTAAAAAAAACATACAATACCCCCCCAACATTACAACCCACCACCCACATACCCCTAATCTAACCCAAACCCCCCTTAAATAAACCTAACACTAAGCCCCTGAAGATCTTCCTACCTTATCTTCACCATACCAGGTTCACCGATCCGTCCTGAAGAGCTCCTCCGATGTCCTGATCCAAGCCCAAGCGGGGGGCTGAAGAGGTCCATGATCCGGATGAAGTCTTCATCCAAGCGGGAGCTGAAGAGGTCCATGATCCGGATGAAGTCTTCATCCAAGCGGGAGCTGAAGAGGTCCATGATCCGGATGAAGTCTTCTATCAACGGCATCTTCAATCTTCTTTCTTCGGGAGCCATCATCTTCCATTGAGCTCGCTTTCTATTGGCTGTTCCGATCAGCCAATAGAATGCGAGCTCAATCTGATTGGCTGATCGGATCAGCCAATCGTATTGAACTTGATTCTGATTGGCTGATTCCATCAGCCAATCAGAATATTCCTACCTTAATTCCGATTGGCTGATAGAATCCTATCAGCCAATCGGAATTCGAGGGACGCCATCTTGGATGACGTCATTTAAAGGAACCGTCATTCGGGCTAGTAGGCGTCGGGAGAAGAGGATGTTCCGTGTCAGATGGAAGATGATGGCTCCCGAAGAAAGAAGATTGAAGATGCCATTGATAGAAGACTTCATCCGGATCATGGACCTCTTCAGCTCCCGCTTGGATGAAGACTTCATCCGGATCATGGACCTCTTCAGCTCCCGCTTGGATGAAGACTTCAGCCGGATCATGGACCTCTTCAGCCCCCCGCTTGGGCTTGGATCAGGACATCGGAGGAGCTCTTCAGGACGGATCGGTGAACCTGGTATGGTGAAGATAAGGTAGGAAGATCTTCAGGGGCTTAGTGTTAGGTTTATTTAAGGGGGGTTTGGGTTAGATTAGGGGTATGTGGGTGGTGGGTTGTAATGTTGGGGGGGGGGTATTGTATGTTTTTTTTACAGGCAAAAGAGCTGAACTTCTTGGGGCATGCCCCGCACAGGGCCCTGTTCAGGGCTGGTAAGGTAAAAGAGCTTTGAACTTTAGTAATTTAGAATAGGGTAGGGCATTTTGTTATTTTGGGGGGCTTTGTTATTTTATTAGGGGGCTTAGAGTAGGTGTAATTAGTTTAAAATTGTTGTAATATTTTTCTTATGTTTGTAAATATTTTTTTATTTTTTGTAACTTAGTTCTTTTTTATTTTTTGAACTTTAGTTAGTTTATTTCATTGTAGTTATTTGTACATATTGTATTTAATTAATTTATTGATAGTGTAGTGTTAGGTTTAATTGTAGGTAATTGTAGGTATTTTATTTAATTTATTTATTGATAGTGTAGTGTTAGGTTTAATTGTAACTTAGGTTAGGATTTATTTTACAGGTAATTTTGTAATTATTTTAACTAGGTAACTATTAAATAGTTCTTAACTATTTAATAGCTATTGTATCTGGTTAAAATAATTACAAAGTTGCCTGTAAAATAAATATTAATCCTAAAATAGCTACAATGTAATTATAATTTATATTGTAGCTATATTAGGATTTATTTTACAGGTAAGTATTTAGCTTTAAATAGGAATAATTTATTTAATAAGAGTTAATTAATTTCGTTAGATTAAAATTATATTTAACTTAGGGGGGTGTTAGTGTTAGGGTTAGACTTAGCTTTAGGGGTTAATACATTTATTAGAATAGCGGTGAGCTCCAGTCGGCAGATTAGGGGTTAATAATTGAAGTTAGGTGTCGGCGATGTTAGGGAGGGCAGATTAGGGGTTAATACTATTTATTATAGGGTTAGTGAGGCGGATTAGGGGTTAATAACTTTATTATAGTAGCGCTCAGGTCCGGTCGGCAGATTAGGGGTTAATAAGTGTAGTTAGGTGGAGGCGACGTTGGGGGCAGCAGATTAGGGGTTAATAAATATAATATAGGGGTCGGCGGTGTTAGGGGCAGCAGATTAGGGGTACATAGGGATAATGTAAGTAGTGGCGGTTTACGGAGCGGCAGATTAGGGGTTAAAAATAATGTACAGGGGTCAGCGATAGCGGGGGCGGCAGAATAGGGGTTAATAAGTGTAAGGTTTAGGGGTGTTTAGACTCGGTGTTAGGTGCAGACAAAGGAAGTGTTTCCCCATAGCAAACAATGGGGCTGCGTTAGGAGCTGGACGCGGCTTTTTTGCAGGTGTTAGGTTTTTTTTCAGCTCAAACAGCCCCATTGTTTTTCTATGGGGGAATCGTGCACGAGCACGTTTTTGAGGCTGGCCGCGTCCGTAAGCAACTCTGGTATCGAGAGTTGCAGTTGTGTTAAAAATGCTCTACGCTCCTTTTTTGGAGCCTAACGCAGCCATTCTGTGGACTCTCAATACCAGAGTTATTTTAGAGGTGTGGCCAGAAAAAAGCCAGCGTTAGCTACGCGGGTCATTACCGACAAAACTCTAAATCTAGCCGTAGGATTGTTTTCCAAGCAATGGGAAAAAACTCTCACTTAGATGTCAATTTCTAATGCCTATTAATAACATAGCTTTTCTATAGCGAATACTGCAGTATTCATATTTTCAGTATATATGGTGTTTTCAACAAGCAAAATCATATATTTAAAATAATAAAATAAAGGTAAACAAATTATTTGTAAACAATTGAATGTGCTCCACAAAGTAAAATGAATGATTGGGAATATACACCAACATTTTACTCTATACAAGGGCACATGACATTCAGAATGTACATTACAAGTATAATTAAAACATTTAGTGTCAATCACGATAACAAAAAGCTTATCTAATGTTTTTTGTACAGAAAACTGCAATTCATTTCTATGGGTTTATTTTGTAGATTAATTATTTGTATTTCAAAAGGATTGGGACCGACCCCTCAATTAGTAAATTTAAAGGTACAATTTACTCAACAATGTTATCCCCTTTAAATTATTAACAGTAATCAATTTTACCTGCTGGAGTGTATTACATTGTTTACATGTAGCTCCTTTACCCTTATTTCAGCATTTTAAATAGCTGATTTAGCCTATTGTATCCCTACCTATACTGAAAGTTTCTATATTGAAATCAAGGCTATTGACAAGCCTATGTAAACACAGCCAGCAGAAAAGATTACACTCTGGGTGGGGTGCGAATAGTTACGAAATAAAATGTTAATTTTTCATTGTTCTCTCTAAGTATTGAGCTTTGTTTTACAGACAAATATAAGACAAGGAAGCATGTATGTGTACACAAAGTGATAACATAATGAGAGCTGATATTATCTGCAAGCTCTACCCATTTTAATAGGTTGTGGTTTAAAAGCACAAAACCAGCTAATTTATATACACAAATAAACCTGAAATCATCCATTTTATACTCTACAGCTAGTATAACAAGTCATTGAAAATACATTAAGGGAAAAACTATTTTGCATTGTACTGTCCCTTTAAGTAAAAGGTGACACGTACCCTACCCTTGAGCACAATACATTTTATGTCCTACATTTAGAAAGGCACTCAACTTTCCATTCTAAAAGAGAAGAACTGATAAATACGGTGATTGAAAAGGGAAGAATAATAATAAGATCCATGTAAATGTTGAACTGAAAAATTGGAGATTATAATGTAGCAAAAAGCAAGGAAAGGAAATTAGTAGTAGTTAACAAATTGAATTATTACGAGAAGAATAACAGAAGATGCAGGGATTGAAATAAAAGGGATGCTATACAATAGAGAAAACATTATTATTATTACGTTTTTATTCTCACTTACATTTTTATTCCCCTTTATCCCATCTAGGCAATATATATATATATATATATATATATATATATATATATATATATATATATATATATATATATTTCTTTTTGTAAATATACACATAAGAATGAAATTCAAATGGATGTGTAGCAAGATTAAGGCAATTTGTCTTGCTGAAGAAACATCAATGAACTGTAGAGGGTTAAAACATGCTCAGTAAAATGCCTAAAACAAATTATGATGGCTCTTTGGCTTATTGTTGCCTGAACTCAACACATAATAATGTTCTTCATTAAAAAAGGCTCATGGAATGAACTAGATTGAAGCTCAGTAAATGCCAGAATTAGTATTGTACTTTACATCTTATTTAATCACTTAATACACTTAATTTGAGTATTCTCTTACATACTAACAATCTATGACTTGGATATAACTAAATGTGACTTGCTAATTGGCTGCATTCCTTTTGTCTTCTTAGGAAAGGTTAATTTTTATCTTGGTGCTTCCCTTTAGGTTAACAATGATTCAAATGATCTTAATTAAAGAAAGCACATATTAAGCATTTTAAGCTATGAAAATCAAATATGCAGATCAAAGACTAACTAGAGTCTGAAGATAACAGCTGTGCACATATTAAATGTAAATGTTTATTTTTTTTAAATAAATCTGAAAAAAAAGAGTGAAAACCCTATAGCACATATTGAACAGGAAATCTATTTTGTGCTGGTTATACATCTGATAAAAGACAGCACTTACTGGAATAGGAGAGATCAGATGTCTGAAGCAAAATCTCTCTTTCCACAGAATATGAAGAGTA
Source organism: Bombina bombina (assembly GCF_027579735.1). Taxonomy (NCBI): domain Eukaryota; kingdom Metazoa; phylum Chordata; class Amphibia; order Anura; family Bombinatoridae; genus Bombina; species Bombina bombina. The sequence goes on along the minus strand of NC_069500.1, from coordinate 950,938,515 downwards.
TCAAAAAGACTCTGCTTTTCTAAGGATGTAGAGATGACTACTACCAATTTTGCTGACATTAACAACTGTATTGTGAAAACCTGCAATCAAAATCAGTTAAGTCCTACAGAGCTTTAGGACATATTCAATCAAACCAGTCTCTACATTGTGAGCATCAGATACTTAGGTGTTGGCCTCAAACATAAGGAAGGCAGCAGTGTGCTCTTCACTGCACATGTCCATGAAATACTATAGATTAGAACATTGCTCCTCAATTCCAGTCCTCAGAGCACACTAACAGACTAGACTTGTAGGATTACTTTGAGTGAGAGCAGGTTAATAACCATGGTTACAGATCAGTTGATTATTTTACGTCTGCTCTAGTTCAGATATCCTAAAAATCTGGCCTGTTTAGTGTAGAATTGAGAAACCTTTGATTGCAAATTAGAACCTCAGCTAAAGCAAATTTTGAACATTAGCTCCAGTTAGGTGTTTAATAATAATTTTTTTGTTAAATACCTGTAGATTAAGTTCTTTCATACCCACTCTAATGTTTTGATACTGCTCAAGTATGTCTTGTATTGCATATTATTTTCTATAGCAAACACGGGAAATTGAATTCTTACCTTAAATACAATATATTTTTTTTTAAAGGGACACTGAACCCAAAATGTTTCTTTCATGATTCAGATATAGCATGCAATTTTAAGCAACTTTCTAATTTACTTCTATTATCAATTTTTCTTTGTTCTCTTGCTATTTTTATTTGAAAAAGAAGGCATCTCAGCTAAGGAGCCAGGAAATGTTTGGTTCAGGACTATGGACAGCACTTGTTTATTGGTGCTGTCCAATCAGTAAGGACAACCCAGGTTGTTCACCAAAAATGGGCCGGCATCTAAACTTACATTATTACTTTTTAAACAAACATACCAAGAGAATGAAGAAAATTTGATAATAGGAGTAAATTAGAAAGTTGCCTAAAATTGCATGCCCTATCTGAATCACGAAAGAAACATTTTGGGTTCAGTGTCCCTTTAAAGGTACTGTATGTAATTTAAAAAATACCTTTATTGGCATTCAAATATGTTTTAAACACTGCAAATATGTACACATTCCTAACCATCAGTCTACAGGTACCGCTTACGTGATTAAGTAAATATTTCCATAGGAATACCCTAAAAAAGAAATGCATTACAAAGCTAAACTTGTATTTAGCTTACAGAAAAAGTAATTTATTACAACATTAAAATTATATTTTTTTACACCAGACAGCTTTTTTGAGTCTAAAGCATAAAATATATTTTGTTATAACCTAGGGACAACAGTAGCTGTTAGGCCAAAATTATAATAAGGCATCAGTTACTGTGAAAAGTCATTGTTTATTGTAGGTCCAAGTGGATATCACAAAACATTCCCTTTCACATATCAGGAATGGCCTCTAACATGTTTCACATGAGGTTATCTCAAGCTTCATTAAGTCTAGAGATACATGGAAAGATAATTATCTGGCTTACAGTTTAGAAAAAAAAGACCAGGAAGTGCAGGAACATTGAACTATCTTTTAGTTATAATATAACAATGACTCTATTAATAATATAGTAATAATATAACAATAATTGTATTAATTGAATTAACATTGGGGTGATGTTACTATTGTTATCAGGTATTTGTAGAGCGCCAACAGATTCTGCAACGCTATAAACATATGCGGTATACAAGATAACATTTATAGGGATCAAATGGGTAGAGGGCCCTGCCGAGAGTTGCGCTGTTGTAGTCGGCTCTTATGAAGGTGATCTACAAACAGCTGGTCTCATAGGCTTACATTCTAAGGGGTTCAAGGGGAAAGCAATGGAGTTAGGAAAGGTTAGTGAAGGTTATATGCATCCCTGAATAGAGTGTTTAGGGAGAGTTTGAAGCTGTTAAAACTAGGTGAGAGTCTTGTTGAGCGAGGCAGAAAGTTCCACAAGATAGGAGCCAGTCTGGAGAAGTCCTGTATATGAAAATTTGAGGAAGTAACAAGAGAGTAGGAGAGTAGGAGATCGTGAGCAGAGCAAAGGGGAAGGGAGGGAGAGTAACTGGAGACAAGGTCTGAAATGTAGGGGGGGGGGAGCAGTGCAGTTGAGGGCTTTGAATGTCAGAGTGAGTTTTTTGTGTTTAATCCTGGAGGCAAGAGGAAGCCAGTGAAGGGATTGGCAGAGAGGTGCAACAGATGAAGATCGACGTGTAAGGAAGGTGAGCCTGGAAGAGGCATTCATTGTGGATCGTAAAGGAGCTAGGCAGCAGCTAGGGAGACCAGATAGGACAGAGTTGCATTAGTCAAGGTGGGAAATGATGAGAGAGTGGATTAAAATCTTAGTTGTGTCTTGTGTAAGGAAATGTCTAATTTTAGAGATGTTTTTAAGGTGGAAGTGGCAGGCTTTAGCCAAGGACTGAATGTGAGGAGTGAATGAAAGGTCTGAGTCAAGTGTGACCCCAAGACATCGAGCATGCGGGATAGGGGTAATGATGGAGTTATCAACAGTTATAGAGAAATGGGGTGTGGAGATTTTGAAAGAAGTGGAAAAAATAAGTAGCTCGGTTTTGGAGAGATTTAGCTTAAGGTAGTGAGAGGACATCCAAGATGAGATATGAGAAAGACAGTTAGTGACACAGGTTAGAAAGGAAGAAGATAGGTCTGCTTAAATTACACATTTAAATAATTACACTTGTATACAACTAAGGGGTCAATAACAATCATTTAGAAACATGTATCTAATATTTTTCTACAGAAAATCATCATTTCATTTAAGTCTATGAGAATTTTGGTAGATAAGTCATTAGATAAAGTCATTGAAATAGTTAATTATCATTGCAAAAAAAAATGTTAATTATCAAATTACACAAAATTATTTTGTTATTTTATGCATGTCTTAATATGGTAAACTTTTTTTTAAGTAAAAACCTATATGAAGCATCATGAATATTAAATCAAGTAACCACCATATTTAATTTATATTTTCCTGTATACATTTTGCTTCTACACAGGCCAAAGAAAAATCCCTCCCCACAAAAAATGCAAAAAGCCTGCAGACATTCTACATCTTATCATTTGTGTTTGTGTGTGTTTATCCAGTCAGAGTGTAAAAAATACAGATGTTCAAATTATATCACATATGTAACTTGGGTAGCTTATCTAATTCAAAACATTGCCAGTCACAAGGCAGACTCTAGTGGATTAGAACAGAGATGTATGTGTGAGTATTATCTATATTTAGTTATCATATATTTTATTAAAAAATAATTCAAAATTGTAAAATAAAATAGGTATGAAATCCAAACTAGAGAATACAAAGTTGCTTAAGTCTAATGTTTTAATGAGGGAACAAAAAGAAACATGGACAATAAAATAAGTAAATAAATTAGAAAAAAAAGTAAAGTAAAAAGTAAGAAAAATCTAATTTCTAGGACATGAGACAAAATAAATGACTCATAGAACCATTGAACTAGACACCATTTTGGACAAAATGTTTTATTAAACAAATTTTCCAGCACACAAATCCACAATTCATCAAAAAAAGAGATATCATCAATACAACATTTTGGACAACTCATTTTATAATGGCAACAGGACATTTATAGTTACATTTGAGGAAACATTTGCTTAAAATAAATATGTCTATTTGGTTTATGAGTGTAATTAAAAGGGATATGTAATCATAATATGTTTTTGTGTGATTTAGATATGGCATATACATTTTAAACAAAAGTTTCCAATTTACTTCTTTTATCAAATGTTCTTCATTCCCATGGTATTCTTTGATGAAAAGGTACCTATGTAGGTGTCTGGAGCTCTCCATGTCAGGAAATAGTCCCTGCTTTTGAACAAAATATACAAAGTGAACAAAGAAAATTTGATCATAGAACTAAATTAGAAAGTTGTTTAAATGTGCATGCTCTATATAACAGAAAATAAATTAAAGAAACATTTTGGGTTTTATGACCTTTTACACAAGGTTAATTGCATTACATATTAGGTTGAATGTATTTATTTGTTGTTTTAAGTACAGTATATAAAATTGAATTTTAAAACAGTAAAAAGATACTGAAGAACACAATTAATTAACACTAGAGAAATCACTGCATGATTTAATACATTTACTTTAATTATATGATGTAGAATTCTTTATTAATTTTTACTTGGAATTTAGCAATATTCCAGTAGTCTGGAAAATGACAAGTTTTCTGACCATTGCTATTGGCAAAATAAGTTGCAATCTTAAATAAAAAAATAAATAATCAACAAGTATGATGACATTTGTTTTAACACCGGTCATTTAAATATGCATTTTATGAAAGTAGGCCAGATATCTGGCAATTATTATGCATTTGTATTAATTACATTAATATATAGTATAATAATATAGTATAACAATTTGACATCATTATTTTGCTAGTATTACAATTTTAATTTCTGCATTAAAAAATAATAATTCTTAAAAAATAATAATAAATTATGGAACTAAATACATGGATGCATAAATTAATAAATAAAACTATTTTTATTGATTTAATGTAACTTTCATTGTAACTATAAATAATGAAACAAGGTATGTGTTTTTGAGTTTAAGCCACTTTCAAATAACATTTATAGTACATTTATTAATTTTGTAACAGCATTCTTTTATAACAGCATTCCCTTGGAACCTTTGAAAAGATACAGTTCAAAAGCCAGTTGATTTGTTTGCCTTCGTTCAACAGCTAAGTCAGTAGTCATCTATAAACTCCTCTATTCTCGATGCATGCCGCATCACATGACGTCGTGTCACCCAGAAGTCCCACAGAAAAACCTGAGACTTCCGGTTAACGCGATGCAACGTGAAGCAGTAAACAAACTTGATGACTCGTGAAGTGATATTGAAGAAATATCCTCTAATACCTTATTAAAAATCATATAATAGACGTAACAAAAATTATGGCTTACATATTTCTTACTATTTTGCATTTTCTGCTGGAAAAAAATATATAAAAATGTTTGCTTGCTAAATATTTTAATTAGTAAAATTTCATAAATGTAATAACAAAACTAAATGAAATTTAAAAAGCAGGGAAGATTTTTTTTTAAATAAAATGTTATTTAAAAAAATTACAGATAATATAACAACTAGTACAATAGATTTAGAAATTGAAAATAATAACATAAAAAAATAGTAGAAAATAAACTATAATGCAGTTGTTTTTTTTAAATATATGCTATTATGACTCAAAAATAATGACTTGTATGTTTGAAACAAAAAGTAGTCTACATTTTTAAAATATCCAAAATAGATAAATGCATCTTACAATCACTTTTATTTTTGTATAAATGTGATTTTCCATTAGGGTATTAAGTATTTTGGGTACTTTAATAAAAGCTCCCGCCTTTTTCATTTGCGAGACAAAACAGTAAGAACTGTAAGACAGAAATGTTAAGAGAATTACGCTGCTATTTGGCATAAAATTTAATATACGCCCATGGAATGCCCATGTTCAGCTCATTTTACAAAAAATCAACCATTAAGCTTGGTATTTTGTACTTATAAATACGAATTTATATGAGTTTTTTGCACATCCAGTGTACTCAAATTATGATTTACGCGGGGCATGTGTAATACAATTTATTTCTGTGTAATTTACAAACAAATTTTATGTTTATAAAATATGATTTTTGGTGAACAATTTCATGATATTTGAGGCACCTTGACAATACAAATTTTTCCTTTAAAAATAAATTAACTAAAATAAAGAAGCTTAGGCCAACAATTTAGAAGGATAAGAATGAATTTGTCTCAATAGTTAATATTTATTATGTCTGTCTTTTCTAAGTAGGCATCTGGAGTACTACATGGCAGAAAATAGTGCTGCCATCTAGTGCTCTAGCAAATGGATACAATTCTTGCAAAACTTCTGCCATCTAGTGCTCTAGCAAATGGATACAATTCTTGCAAAACTATTGCCATCTAGTGCTCTAGCAAATGGATACAATTCTTGCAAAACTATTGCCATCTAGTGCTCTAGCAAATGGATACAATTCTTGCAAAACTACTGCCATCTAGTGCTCTAGCAAATGGATACAATTATTGCAAAACTTCTGCCATCTAGTGCTTTAGCAAATGGATACAATTCTTGCAAAACTATTGCCATCTAGTGCTCTAGCAAATGGATACAATTCTTGCAAAACTACTGCCATCTAGTGCTCTAGCAAATGGATACAATTCTTGCAAAACTTCTGCCATCTAGTGCTCTAGCAAATGGATACAATTCTTGCAAAACTACTGCCATCTAGTGCTCTAGCAAATGGATACAATTCTTGCAAAACTTCTGCCATCTAGTGCTCTAGCAAATGGATACAATTCTTGCAAAACTACTGCCATCTAGTGCTCTAGCAAATGGATACAATTCTTGCAAAACTATTGCCATCTAGTGCTCTAGCAAATGGATACAATTCTTGCAAAACTACTGCCATCTAGTGCTCTAGCAAATGGATACAATTCTTGCAAAACTTCTGCCATCTAGTGCTCTAGCAAATGGATACAATTCTTGCAAAACTACTGCCATCTAGTGCTCTAGCAAATGGATACAATTCTTACAAAACTTCTGCCATCTAGTGCTCTAGCAAATGGATACAATTCTTGCAAAACTACTGCCATCTAGTGCTCTAGCAAATGGATACAATTCTTGCAAAACTACTGCCATCTAGTGCTCTAGCAAATGGATACAATTCTTGCAAAACTACTGCCATCTAGTGCTCTAGCAAATGGATACAATTCTTGCAAAACTACTGCCATATAGTGCTCCAGAAAGGGGTTGGCTACTAAGCTTACGCCCCTGCTTTTTAACAAAATACATAGTGAACAAAGAAAAATTGATAGTAAATTAAGAAGTTGTTAAACATTGCATGCTCTATCTGAATCATGAAAGAAAAAATGTGGGTTTCATATCCCTTTAAAAATTATGTGTTATGACTATTAAATTAATGTAATTGTCTAGAAAATTATTAGCATTTCCCTCTGAAATTATAGACACAAAAAGACCTCAAGGAAAATATCTAAAAAAAAAACATATAATGCTAAGAAGGTATAGCTTATCATAGGATTAAAGGGACACTGACTGAACCCAATTTTTTTATTTTGTGATTCAGATAGAGCATGCAATTTTAAGCAACTTTGTAAATTGCTCCTATTATAATTTTTTCTTCGTTCTCTTGCTATCTTTATTTGAAAAAGAAGGTATCTAAGCTTTTTTTGTTTCAGAAATCTGGACAGCACTTTTTTATTGGTGGATGAATTTATCCACTAATCACTAAGAACAACCCAGGTTATTCACCAAAAATGGGCCGACATCTAAACTTACATTCTTGCATTTCAAATAAAGATACCAAGAGAATGAAGAAAATTTGATAATAGGAGTAAATTAGAAAGTTGCTTAGAATTGCAAGCTCTATCTGAATCACAAAAGAAAACATTTGGGTTCAGTGTCCCTTTAATAATGTGATAGATACATAGTACAAAATACTTTGAGTAGTTATGTTATTTTAGAGATAACAGTTAATATTTCTTAAGAGGAAATAAAGTGACTGAAACCTCAAAATGAAAGATTATTAAAATTGAAAATATTTTTTATATAATAACATTTAAAAAACCTGCATCTGCTTTATTTCAACTACTGAGACTTTTAACCTTTATTTATGTAAATTTTAATACTGTAGGGAACATGATAAGCAAGTTAAAAGAACAATAAAAAATACAAACTTTGCTGCATAGTCTGGCAGAGAATACCTGAATGGAATTCTTATTTCTCTGTTTTTCAACACTTTACAAACGAATATAGGATTATTATTTACCAAGATAAGAGATAAAACATAAAAACAAAGTTGGAGATAATGTAAGTTTGTTGTCATAGTACTGTATAACACAATGTAAAATGGCTTAAAAAATTATAACAATGTTTATCATGAAGCAAAAATAGAGAATTACTTTTAAGCAGGCACATACATAATGTGTGTGTGTGTGTTTAGTGTATATATTTATATGTTTGTGTGTGTCTGCTTTTTATTTAAGCTATATTGGGCTACAGTGGAGTGCAAAATTGCGGTTTTTACAAGCGTTGATATTTGTGCTTCACTCAATAATACCAGCGTGCGCAAACATGCGCTGGTATTACAAGTTAAGCGCAAAGAGAACGCGACCTCACGTTCACATTGCCTGGAAGCTTTGCACTCATGAGAGTATGCTTCCATAGGCTTCAATTGGGGCATTTTCATGCCGTGACACGGCAAAGAACCTAGTTGTGCAGCACTGGGCAGCAAATTTAAAATATATACATATATATATATATATATATATATATATATATATATATATATTTGTTTATATGTGTAAATACACACATTAACACATAAATATATATATGTATATAAGCATATACATATATATTTCTTTCATGTAATTGGCAAGAGTCCATGAGCTAGTGACGTATGGGATATACAATCCTACCAGGAGGGGCAAAGTTTCCCAAGCCTCAAATGCCTATAAATATACCCCTCACCACAACCACAATTCAGTTTTACAAACTTTGCCTCCCTATGGAGGTGGTGAAGTAAGTTTGTGCTTGATTTTTCTTCTATGATAAGCACTTCTCAGCATATTGAAGTCCAATTCTTCTCAGAGTACAGTGTTTGTCAGAGGGATGTGAAGGGAGTATCGCCTATTAATTTGATGGTTTTCCTTGCAGGAAATCTTTTCAAGGGTTCTCTGTTATCGGTCGTAGAGATTCATCTCCTACCTCCCTTTTCAGATTGACGATATACTCCTATATACCATTACCTCTGCTGATACTTTTTTCAGTACTGGTTTGGCTATCTGCTATATGTGGATGGGTGTCTTTCGGTAAGTATGTATCTTTATTTAAGACACTCTCAGCTATGGTTTGGCGCTTTATGTATTAATAATGTATTATGTATTAATAAAAAGTTTTAAATATATGTATTATATTTGCCATGAGTCAGGTCTATGTATATTTCCCATTTGTAGTCTAAACAGTTTCTAAACAGTTTCAGTATAGGAATCATGTTTGGGAAGTTTATTTAAACTTTTTTCTAACCTTGGGTTCAGTCTTTTTCAATTTGACTCTTTTGCCGTGAAGTTGCGCCGTTGATGCCGCAAGTTTCGTCATTTCCGGCGTCTGTTGATTTAATTCCTTTTTTGCGTTATGAGTCATACTTGGCGCAAAAATTGTCATTTTACCCCTCTCCCTCTATTGCTCGCTGTTTTCATCGTTTTTTTAAAAGCTATTATGCCTGCTTTTGTTATTCTTTACTGAAACTGTTACATTGTGGAAATAGAATATTTTGCCTAAATGTTAATTTTCTTTTTCTGTTACATTTTGTGAGATGTTTTATTCTGATCCTGACTCTGATGTTACTGTAGAAAAGTGTGTTCTTTTCATTATTAAGCTGTTGTTTTTTCTTTAGTTCAATTATGTGGCATTTGTTTATTATGTTTTATGTTTCTACATGTATAATGACATTTACTGTTTTTTACATATTCAGTTCTTGTACTTGATTTCATTTGCAAACATTACATGTTGTTGTTTATATCATAAAGGTTATGACTGCTATTATGCCTTTAAATAAATTTATGAGGTCTTTTCAAAATTGTTAAAATGTAATTAATTTTGTTCTGACCAACAGCATACTTAAGTTCATTATACTGATGAAGGTTTCTTTGTTATAAAGATCCTGTATCAGACAGTTTGTTATAAATTCTCCTTATTTTTCATTTGAACATTTTTTCTGTTCTTTGTTAAGGACATATTTGTTATTTATAGCTTTTAGGAGTCCTCCTATTAACTATATTATTAATCCTTTTCAAACTGGATTTTAAGATATTTTTGCTTTTAAGGTTTTTTCCTATGCAATATTCTATTTGTATTATATTCTAGAGAATGTTTATCCTGATTCCCTCTTGGGGACTGTACTTCTATTTCTATGGAGATTGGTACTTATTTTCAGGATTCTTTAGATTTTTTGAATATAAACCTGGTAGAGCATATTCATGTATTGTTTATATTTTAGCTCAGCTTTATCTGTGGCTGACATTGCTGTTTTCTCAACCTTTGTTAAACAGTTAGTATAAGCAGTTTCAGATTCTCAAGTATATATCTCTGTTTATTTACTTCAGAAGTAATCATTTAATTACGTTTACTATATCTATTATTATGATTTCAAATACATTTTATTATCTCTATCTTTATAGGATAATAATTTGTTTGATTTCTATTTTCTCCATTATTGTTGGAGGTCTAGAATTTCTTGTTGCCCTACTTTAAGTCTGGTGATGTAGATCAGTTGGTTAATGTCCTGACTACAAATGTTGTTCTAGATCCAATGGTCTCAGATTCATTTTCCGGCAGGGTTATTACAGCCCTTTGGCCTTTTGAGGTCAATTTATTGTATACCATTGATTTGGGTAATAATAACAACTGTTTTTTTCTGCTGCTAATTTGGTTAATTCCGAGTGTAAGCACTGAAAAAGCGTTTTGTATCGTTTGGGAGAAATACGCTATATATTTACTTGTTATTAGACTGCATGAAGGTGCGGTTCTCTATCCAGTCATGTTGGTGGGGGGCAGATTAAATTGTTTTTGGATCAGTCCAAAATCTATATTTTTCTTAGGGTTTGAATAGATTTTCAGAATGAGACCTTTTATAGGAAGAATCTTTCTTTCTCAGTACGCTCTGTGTTTTATTTTCAGGAGTGATTATGCCATTTTTTTTTTAAGGAACAGGGTTTGTGTTTCTATTCAATTATATTCTTTGTCCCAAAGAAGGAGGGTTTATTCAGTCCATTTTTGGATCTGAAGACTTTTATATTGTTTTGTTAGAGTTTCAACTTTTATGTTGGCAATTATAAGGACTATTATGCCTTTTTGTTAAGGTCATTTCATGTCCACTCATTTTTCAGGATGTTTAGCCTTATATTTTATTTTTATTCAGTTCACTTGTGGATTCTGAGATTTTCTTTTTAAATAAGCTTTACCAATTGATCACTTTTCCATTTGGTCTAGTGACAGCTTTATGAATCTTTTCATAGGTTCTTGGTGCCTTTCTTTATGTCTTCAGACAGTAAAGTATGGTGGTGCTTCCTTATTTGGATGGTATCTTGGTATTAGCTTAAATTTTACTTTTATTAAGATGGACAGATAGCTCAGCATACTAATGCACTGTGGCTGAGCCCTGTAGCAACCTGAGGGTTGCAGATTAGATTCCTGGTGAGGTCCATTCAGTCTTTCATTCTCCAAGGTCAATTAAATGAGCAGTGTTTTGTGTCCCTTACAGGTAATTAGACGCACTTACAAGTACCCAATACATACATATGAAAGAGCAGTATTCATATACTGTATACGGATCTTTCTTTTTTGGAATCTCTTATGAATTAACTAAGTTTTGTTTCTTCAAAACATGGTTAGAGGATTTAATTTACCTAGTTTTGTGATTCCTCAGACAAGGGTCACTTATTTTTTAGTTTTTAGATGGATTCTGTGTTCATGTCTTTGTCTTTATCGGACAAAAGTCAATTGTATTTGGCATTAGCCTGTTTTACTTACAGACTGGAACATTTATTTCAGTGGTTATGTGCATGAAAGTCTTAGGTCTCATAACTGCAGCATCGGGCATGGTTCCCTTTGCTCGTTTTTCATCTGAGATCTCTTTTTGCTTTGTATACTGAATCTATGATACAGAGTTTGTTTTCAGATATCACAGTTGATATTCTTAAATCCTAAACACTCTACTCTCTCTGTTTTTGATGATTAGTCTATCATTGTTTTATTCAGGGGGTGTCCTTTTGTTCATACTTCCTGGACTGTATTCTTTATGGATGCAAGTCTTGCAGGTTGGGGAGCTGTCTGAGGGTCTTTGACAGAGAATTTTTCTTTCAGACAGACAATATCACAATTGTGGCATATGTCAATAATTTAATAGGGATTTGCAGTTCCTTAGCAATTAAGAAGTATCTTGAATACATTCTTAGGTGGTTTTCATCTCCTGTCTAATCTTTACGATTTATATCTCAGGTTTAGACATTTGGGAGATGGATTATCTCAACCGTCAGTCTTTACATCTGGGAGAGTGATATCTCTATACAGATGTCTTCTCTCAATTTACCAGGTACCTTTTCAGGTCTAGGGATCTTCAGGTGGAAATAGTGGATACATTTGCAGTGTCTTGGTTTTTGCAACCTGGCTACATCCTTCCGCCTCTGTTTTTTTCTTCCAAAGGTGTTCTTCAAGATCGTTTTGGAATAGTCTCATATGTTTCTGATAGCATCAGCATGGCCTCTTAGGTTTGGTATGTGGATCTTGTTTGGATGTCCAGTTACCATCCATGGCCACTTTTTCTTTGGCTAGCCCTTCTGTTTTAGGGGCTATTTTTCCATCGGGATTTCAAATTACTAATTTGAAGGTATGGAAATTGTTTAGTGTTTAATCATAGAGGTCTCTCTGACTCAGTTTTTTAATCACTATGTTGCAGGCTTATAAGTCTGTTTTAAAGAACATTTATTATAGGTTTAGTAAATCTATAATTTATGGTGTTCTTCTCATAAATTCTCTTGGTATTCTTTTAGAATTCCTAGAATTTTACAGTTTCTTCAGGATAGTTTGGTTTAAGGTTTGTCTGTAAGTATTTTTTAGAGACATATCTTTGTTTTTTCTGTTTCTTTTTATAAGAAAAGATTACTATTTTTCCTCACATTTACTATTTTGTTCAGACTTTGGTTTATATCAAGTCTGTTATTTAATCAATTTCTCCTCCTTGGAGTCTTATTTTTTTTTTTTAAAGGCTTAGCAGGCTCTTTCATTTGAGCCTATGCATACTTTGAATATTAGACTACTTTTTTGGAAAGTATTGTTCATTTTTAGGCTATTTTAGTTTCTAAATTGTCTGCTCTCTCTTGTCAATCTCCTTTTCTGTTTTTCATCAGGATAAGGCTGTTTGCGGATTTCGTTTAAATTTCTTCCTAAGGTTGTGAATTCTTACAACATTGGTAGGGACATTTTTGTTCCTTCCTTATGTTCTAATCCTAAGAATTATTTTTAGAGATCTTTACATTCTTTGGATATCCTAAGAGCATTGAAATATTATGTTGAAGCTACTGTAGGTTTCAGGAAGACTTCTTGTCTATTTGTTGTTTTTTCTGGTCCTAGGAAGGTCAGAAAAACTTCTACAATTTCTTTGCCATCTTGGTTAAGCTTTTGTTTCTTAAAGCTTATTTGGAGGTGGGACAGTCTTCGCTTCAGAGAATTGCAGCTCATTCTACTATTTCAGTTGTCACTTCTTGGGCTTTTAAGAATGAAGCTTCAGTTGTTTAGTTTTGCAAAGCAACAACTTATTTTTCTTTGCATACATTAACTAAATTTTACCATTCTGATGTATTTGCTTCTTTTGAAGCAGTTTTTGGTAGAAAAGTTTCAATTTGATACTTCTGCTTATGTTTTAAGTTTTTTTCTTCAATTTATGAGAAAAACTTATTTTTGTGTGGATTTTATTTTTTCAGCCAAAATGCCTGTTTTTATTTTATCCCTCCCTCTCTTGTGACTCTTCTGTGGTCTTCCACATCTTGGGTATTTCTATCCCATACCTCACTAGCTCATGGACTCTTGCCAATTACATGAAAGAAAACATTTATATAAGAACTTACCTGATAAATTCATTTCTTTCATATTGGCAAGATTCCATGAGGCCCACCTTTTTTGGTGGTTATGATTTTTGTATTAAAGCACAATTTTATTTCCAGTTCCTCTTCTTGTATGCATTTTTACTCCTTATTTTATCACCCCACTACTTGGCTATTCATTAAACTGAATTGTGGGTGTGGTGAGGGGTGTATTTATAGGCATTTGAGGTTTGGGAAACTTTGTCCCTCCTGGTAGGATTGTATATCCCATACGTCACTAGCTCATGGACTCTTGCCAATATGAAATAAATTAATTTATCAGGTAAGTTCTTACATAAATTATGTTTTTATTTTAATTCTTACATCTTGTACAAATCCTCTGCATCTTTCAAAAAGCTATCTCTCCTGAATTACCAAATAGAGGTGATTACATAAATTATGTTTTACATAGACTGCACAATGTAAAGGCACCCTCACTTTAACCCTTTATAAACGCTCCTTGCAGTTATTTATTTATTTTAAAGATGCTACAATTTTTTTTTTTTTAATAATGGAACTGCACACTTTATTTGGTGGGCAATTTGGGGACATTTTTTTATGGGGTCCTCCACAAACCTTTTTGAGAATTTCATCTAATAATGTTTCTACTAGATTCACAATTAAAGTCTATGGGGGATTTTTGTAGATGAATTATTTGAAAAGCTGTAAGGGATAATAATCAACCTCTATGTTTGTAATACTGAAAGTAGTCACTTCACTGTTCTAATACTGCAAATAAGACATCATTGCTACTTAAAGCAGATTGTATTGTAGCATTATTTCTCAAATTGGAAACTTTTTTTAAATGGTATGTTCTGTCTTAATCAGATAGCTCAAGGGTTGCAGGTTCGATCCCCGTTGAGGTCCACTCAGCCTTTCATCCTTCTGAGGTTGATAAAATGAGCAGTGACTTGAGACCCTTACAGGTATTTAGTCGCGCTTTACAAGTACCCAAAACATACAATCACAAAAGAAAGTTTATGGGTTTCATATCCCTTAAGGAAGCACTGGTCTTAAGACAGCTACTACTTAAACAATCCGCAATCTCAGAGGTTAAGGATGTCAAATTTCCCAGACTCATTTGTCTGGAATGACTGACAAGCCATGCTGTCCAGGAGGCTGCATGTGGACTGGGTTCCTCTCTGTGAACATTGTCTGCATACACATTCATAAATCTGGTCCAATGTCTATATTCATCTAAATCATCCTAAGGAACAAATAACATTATGTTTTTTCTTGTTCTCCACTTGTCTGAATTGTGTAATGAGTTTGTCCAGAGGAAACAAATCCCTATTCTTAAAAAACAGATAGATATAGATAACATTGTGCTCACGCCCGTGGGTTGTGGCAGACACTGCACTAATTGGATAAAATGCAAGTCAATAGATAATAAATAAAAAGGTCATATGATCAGGTGGTTGTCAAAAAGCCTTAGATTCAAGGTAATCACAAAGGTAAAAAGTATATTAATATAACCATGTTGGCTGTGCAAAACTGGGAAATGGGTAAAAAAGGGATTATCTATCTTTTCAAACAATAAAACAATTGAGTTAACTGTCCCTTTAACACCAGTCAAACTGTCTAATGCTTTGTGGCTCAGGTTTTACACCTGCAATGTGAACTACTCAGGGTCAGATTACGAGTGGAGCGCTAACAGTTACGCACAAGCGCTAAAATGTTTATTTGAGGGTTTTTTGCACACAATGGGTTAGTGCAAGAGTGAAAACAGTTTACTTTCAACTCGTAATACGAGCGGAACCTGACGCACACAAAACGCTTACTTCCAGCGGAGTTAACGCTTGAGTGAGAGCGTTAAATAGTGTTCCACTTGTAATTTTGGTCCTTAGTGGGTGAAAATATGTATTCCCTATGAAATTACTTCATTCAATTAATTTAATATGAGTGATTTGCATACACAATAATAAAAAACACCCCGTAAAAATGTCAAGACCCAAACAAATAAAAATGTTATAAAGCTATACATTTCTATAAATAATCAATTAGATATTTAAAAGTATATACTTTAAATGTAGATGTATAGAAACATATTGTAAAACATTTTACAGTACAGACTAAAGCAAAGCATGTCCTGAAAGAGTGTTACATACAGTACATATTGAATATTTATTTTGGCAGCTCTATCTTTAATTCTATTCTTTTCATGAAACAGATCTATAAATTAATCTAGGGATATGGATAATCATGTAGATTATTTCCTTTGTATTATTGAAATAGATTAAAAACAACGTTACTGTTGGTTAGGGAAAAATAACTAGCACATCTAATAATATGAAAAAAGCAGCGAAGAAATGAATTGCATCCCAAGATATTTTATATAACATTCCTTTTAAGAGATAATTCAAGTAAATATTGGGTTCCATTTATTATTTGGCGTTGATGGTTCGCTGCCATGAACTTTGCCCGCTCAGCCTTGCAATGGGCAAGTAGGATCTACTGCCCTTTTTAACAATGCAAAGTTCAATGCCACCCCCTGCCCATGCATGAGTGTGGGGTGTCAATAATCACATATTGGATCTAATCGGATTATTAAAATCTGTCACACTTAAGGTGGTAGATTGGTTAAATAACAGCAGTCTTATGCTGGGGCTCCGAAGCTGATTTCGCAACTTGATAAATGTAGCTCATTAAATCGATTTTGCAATATTATGACTTCATGCCCTTTAAAAGGTTTTATAGATAAACCTGTTCCAAATTATTTAAACTAACATAAAAGTCTAAATGAATAAACTTATATAACAAGGTAAACACAGAGTCCCCTAGTTTTGCCCTTCATCAAGGGAAACCAAGATAATGATGCAAAATTATATTTAATATGTTAACTAAAAGTTTTTTTTTCTTTAATTGTGCACTCTGTCTTCCTTTGATTGTGTACTTTAATTGTGTACTTTATCTTCCTTTAAAACCCTTAACTGCTGAGCCATTTCCAACCTCTTTTGAGCCATTTTAGAGTTTTTAGATGCTACTCATATAAAAGTCCAGCTGTAGGTATTTTTTGTATTTTTCAGTGAGAAACGCAAACATGTTATATATTGTGTTTTGTTTTTTGTCTTTTCAGCAGGCCCAGCAGATTTGAACGTTACCATTAGTTTATGTATATATTATGATATGTAAGAACTCTACATCAAACTGTTTTGAAAAAAATTATATTTTCATAAAACATTTAATAAATAAGATTGTAAACAATTGTGAGAGTGTGTTTTTCTAATCACTACAGTCAAAAGTAGAAGAGTTTATATTATATTATATTATATTATATAACTTTGATGTGCACATAGGGGCTCCTATCATGCCAAGTGATCACTATTACCAAAGTGATCACCTAATGATTACAACTTAAAAGAAGGGGTTATCCTCATATAAATTAGGGACTTTGTGTATATTTATATAACTTTAATGTGGGTTTAGATGCTATTGTGAGCCTTGACTAAAATAAATGCATGTTTATTCACACTAAATTATCACAGTTACCTCAGTGATCACCTGTTGATTAAAACTGATATAGTGCTTATGGAAATATAACACAGGGTCATGGGGGTCTCTGGCTTTCTTGATTGCTTATTATAAGTGTAAATGTCTATAAATCTGTATGGTATATTTTTTATTTTTATTGTGTTTTAACTTTACATGCCCAAAACACACAATAACCTTTCAAACAGTGGGTTTTGGGTGTTTCCAGTGCTTAAAGGGACAGTTTACTCAAAATATTTCTCCCCTTTAATTTGTTCCCAATGATCCACTTTACCTGCTGTAGTGTAGAGATCGAGGGATTTGAATTCTTACTCCTCTATCCAGCATCCCTAAGCTCCTTACCGCAGCCTGCACTTCAAGATTGGCGGGGCTGGTGATGTCACCATGCCCATATGCAAAAGGTGTTAAACTACCTTGTGATTTCCTGACTTTACAAATGCAATAACCTACTAACTAGCCTTCCGCTCTCCGGGCCTCTCCCCCCTTCATTCCATCCTAAATGTCTCTGTCAGGCTAATCCACTTTTCCCGCTGCTCAGTATCTGATGCACCTCTCACTCTTGAGAAAGTCCCGCTGTGTCGGGACGAAACACGTAGAGAACCGCCCTCTTTCCCCTTTCTTGACCCTGTGAGGCCACCGTAGTTTCCTGATCTGCAGTGAGGAAGCTACTGTTTTGTGGGCTGAGGGTTTCCTGTATCACTATCCCACTATTTACGTTGGGCACCTGTTTGCTGAGAGAGAAATAATCAGCTCATACACTTAATCAAACGGAGCCCAAACGGACTTTTGAGAACACAGTTCATTTGCCCAAACTGGGTTTCCAGGACTGGGTTACCCATGACTGTTGGAGTGCGTTAACGAGTTGGAAACCGCTCACTGCTGAACTGCTGCTCATGGGATAAGTTTTACTTACGCATCAAACATATTGTGTGCTGTGCTGATATCATCTGTCTTTCTAGTAAGCTGCCATTTTACCTGTATGTGCAAGTATTAAGGAACTTTTTACCCTGCACTTATGTCTGCGCTCCTCTCCTCTTTTTCAGATATTCACTTTATGGGGTTTGTGGAACCACCCTTATAAGAGGAGCTGGCGGACTCTATATATTATTGTTTTTCAGTTTATATATCTTACACTTATTGCTCTGTGAGTATTGGACTGTACAGGATCTTTACACACAGTATTTGGCTTTTTATTTTGCCAATATTGTGGGACTTTACTTTTTACTTTTTAATTCATGTATTAACTACTAATGTTTTAATTACTAATGTTTTAATTTTATTTAATGATATACAGATATAGATATATATATATTAATCATTTGTTTATATTGTTTATTTTCTTTTTTACCAGTATACATATCTCTAATATCTGCCTTCTTTTAAACACTGCCTAAAGACTTTTCTGTTCAGGGAAGCCCAACTTAATAACACATGAATTCCATTTACCTAATAAATACCCTGATCTAACTCTGTATTAACATCATTCTCACCCTTGCAGTACTCACCTCCTGTTTCTGACCCTCCTACCCCTCTAGATTGTAAGTTCCCATAGGAATAGGGCCCTCAATTCCTCCTGTATTTTTTTGTCAAATTGTGTTGTGTCTCTTACAAGTATCATTGTTTTACTTATATCAATTGTACCCATTAACAGTGCTGTGGAAAATGTTGGCGCTTTATAAATAAAGTAAAATAATAATAATAATAATTAAACAAATTTTGGATAAAGTACCTGTCTGGAGCTGCAGAGAACTGCTAGTCCAGAGCTGAAACTGACCCTGACCCAATTAACAGCACTAGGTGTACTGGCTGAGTTATGTGACTAGCACTGCTAATTGGGTCACAGGCAGTTTGAGCTCGGGACCAGCAGTTCTCTGTTTAACACACCATTGAGTTGCAGTATCCCTAGTGATAAAATTGCATGCTATAATGAATGAGAAAATGTCATTTTTTTATTATTTTTAATTTTAATATTCAAAAATTATAATATATAGATTAAAAAAATTGCAATAAATAATTGTGCTTATTTTAAATTATATTTAAGATGTTAATGATATAATTTACTTAATATGCTTATTTTAACATTGTAAGGATTAGAATGATCCATATTACTCAAAAGTTCACATACACTTAGATTACGAGTTTTGCGCTATAGAGGGTGAGAAACGAACGCAACAAAAGTTGCATTATTTCACCTTCCATAGCGCTGACATTACAAGTTTCTAAAAAGCCTCCTTGTGCATGCGATATGGTGGCGATAAGCTCCATACCGCACAAAATCCAAGGGCTGCTTTGACGTGCTTGTGCACGCTTTCCCCCTAGACATCAATGGGGAGGAGGTGTTAGAAAAAAAACTAACACCTGAAGTGCAGAATGGTGATCGCCGTAAAACACAACCCCATTGATGTTTATGGGGGAAAAACTGTTACGTTTATACCTAACACCCTAACATAAACCCCAAGTCTAAACACCCCTAATCTGCCGCCCAGATATTGCCGCCACACATAAAAGTTATTAACCCCTAATCTGCCGCTCCCGACATCGCAGCCACTAATAAAAGTTATTAACCCCTATTCCGCCACTCCCCGACATCGACGTCACTATAATAAAGTTATTAACCCCTATTCCCCCGCACCCCAACATCGCCAACACTATAATCAAGCTATTAACCCCTATTCCGACGATCCCCGACATTGCCGCCACTAAAAAATGTTTTATTAACCCCTAAACCTCTGGCCTCCCACTAACAATTAACCTAACAACTATTATACTAAAATAAATAAAAATACTAATTTAAAAAAGCTAAATTACACATTAAAAAACACCTAACACTACTAAAAAAATTTAAATCTAAAATTACAAAAAACAAAAAATACTAAATTACAAAGAATAAGAAACATTAAATTACAAAAAATAACAAACACAATTATCCAAAATAAAAACAATTACACCTAATCTAATAGCCCTATAAAAAGAAAAAAGCCCCCCAAAATAAAACAAACCCTGGCCTACAATAAACTACCAGTAGCCCTTAAAAGGGTCTTTTGTAGGGCATTGCCCTAAAGAAATCAGCTCTTTTACCTAAAAAAATACAAAGACCCCCAACAGTAAAACCCACCACTCAACCAACCCCCCAAAATAAAAATAAAATGAAAAGGGCATTTGTATGGGCATTGCCCATAAAAGGGCATTTAGCTCTTTTAAAAAAGTCCAAACCCTGATCTAAAAAAAAAAACTCACCTAAAAAAAGGAAAAAAAAAAACCTAACACTAACCCCCGACGATCCTGGCAGCACGGAGCGGATCCATCCTTCAAGACATCCGGCGCAGAGCATCCTCTTCATAGGGTCGCCGCCGTACCTGAATCTTCAATGCAAGGGAGCCCTTTCAAAATGACATCCCTTGCATTCTTATTGGCTGATTTGATGTTTGAAATTTAAATCAACCAATAGGATGAGAGCTACTGAAATCCTATTGGCTGTTCAAATCAGCCAATATGATGAGAGCTACTGAAATTCTATTGGCTGATTTGAATAGCCAATAGAATTTCAGTAGCTCTCATCCTATTGGCTGATTTGAACAGCCAATATGATTTCAGTGGCTCTCATCCTATTGGCTGATTTTAATTTCAAAATTCAAATTAGCCAATAGGAATGCAAGGGATGCCATTTTGAAGAGGCTCCCTTGCATTGAAGATTCAGTGTAAGGCGTTGACCGTATGAAGAGGATGCTCCGCGCCAGATGTCTTGAAGGATGGACCCGCTCCGCGACGCCAGGATGAAGATAGAAGATGCCATCTGGATGGATGAAGACCTCGCCACCTCGATGAAGACTTTGCCGCCTGGATGTCTGGATTCAGAAACTGTAAGTGGATTTTTTTAACTTTTTTTGGGTGTTTTTTTTTTTTTTAAGATTAGGGTTTGGGCTTTTTTAAAAGAGCTTAATGCCCTTTTAAGGGCAATGCAAAAGAGCTAAATGCCCATACAGATGCCGTTTTCAGGCAATGGGTAGCTTAGGTTTTTGTTAGAGTTAGGTTTTTTATTTTGGGGGGTTGGTTGGGTGGTGAGTTTTACTGTTGGGGTTCTTTGTGTTTTTTTCAAGTAAAAGAGCTGATTTCTTTAGGGCAATACCCTACAAAAGGCCCTTTTAAGGGCTATTAGTAGTTTATTGTAGGCTAGTGGTTTTTAATTTTGGGGGGAGGCTTTTTTTATAGGGCTATTAGATTAGGTGTAATTGTTTTTATTTTGGATAATTTTGTTTGTTATTTTTTTCCTAGTTTAGTGTTTGTTATTTTTTTCCTAGTTTAGTGTTTGTTATTTTTTGTAATTTTAGATTTAACTTTTTTCAGTATTGTTAGGTTTTTTTTAATGTGTAATTTAGTTTTTTTTAATTGGTAGTAATTTTAATGTTAGTATAATAGTTATGTTAGGTTAATTGTTAGTTTAAACTTATTTTTTTTTAATTTCACAGATAAGTTTTTATTTATTTTAAGATAGGGATATTGTAATTTTAATTTAAAGTTAGGGGGTTGCTAGGTTTAGGGGTTAATAGTTTAATTTAGTTTTTTTGCGATGTGGGGGGCTGGCAGTTTAGGGGTTCATAGATTTATTTAGTGGCGGCGATGTCGGGAGCGTCAGATTAGGGGTTAATAGGTTTAATATAGTGTTTGCAATGCGGGAGGGCGGCGGAATAGGCGTTAATATGTAGTTTATGGATGTTAGTGCACTTTGTAACGCTTTAGATATGAGTTTTGTGAAACATTTTTGTTTCACTAAACCCATAACTACTGCTTTCAGATATCAGAACGGATTGTGTCGGTATAGGCTGGAATGCAAGCATTTTAACCTCACCGCACAACCTGTAATACCGGCGCTATGGAAATCCCACGCAAAAACGTCATTTTGGGATTGACGTTGCGTTACAGGCTAAAATGCTTGCGGTACAGCTATATCGACAAGACTCGTAATTACGGCTGCATTACGGTTTTTACACTGAAATTGCCATTTTTCAGCGTTAAAACCGTAACGCAAAACTCGTAATCTAGGTGATAGTGTTTTATTGTATTATTTGTATTCATTTGTCTGAATTGGTATTTATTAAAATAACTATTTCAACAGACATTTTGTTTCATGGATTATTTAAAAAAAAAAATAGTGTAGTGAATTAGTGAATATAAAGAATGTAAGAACATTATGACTAGGGATAAAAGGTTGCGTAGCTGAAACACATTAGTAGTGGTTTCTATCCTGAATAATACAACTAACATTCAAGCATTCATAGTCAGTCATCTAAAAAAGAATTCTGAAGACTAAAGAGCTGTGCATAAACAGAGTACCACTTCAGCCTGCTTCTCCCTCTGTAACATTAAGCCATTCAGTCTAATGGCATGGGTGATAACATTTCTCATTGGCTGCACTAGCTTCAGGTTTCTTTTAAAAATAAAAAATAATAAAATAGATGGTCAATGCTGCAAAAGAGTAGACATGATTTCCTTAAAAACAAAAAAAGCAAAAAGGCAGTGCATTATACCAAGGTGACTTAGATTAATGTCAAGCATTCATTTATGTGTCAACTTAAAGCATCTCAGTATAGGCTCTCCGGGCCTGTTTTGCAAAAAAGAAGAATTCATATGGAAAGCAGTAGATAATATAATCACATGATAATTATGTTTATATGTATTACAACACCAAAAAAAAAGCATACAGAACTGTTTAAAGGGACATGATACCTAAATGTTGAAGCACTTGAAAGTGATGCAGCATTACTGTAAAAAGCTGATTAGAGAATATCACCTGAACATCTCTATGTAAAAAAAGGAAACTATTTTAGCTCAAAATTTCCTCAGTAGCCACGTCCCATTGTAAAGGAACTTTAAAGGGACATTATACACTCATTTTTTCTTTGCATAAATGTTTTGTAGATGATCTATTTATATAGCCCATAAAGTGTTTTTTTTATAAATAAATGTATAGTTTTGCTTATTTTTAAATAACATTGCTCTGATTTTCAGACTCCTAACCAAGCCCCAAAGTTTTATGTGAATACTGTCAGCTACCTTCTCCGGCTTGCTGCTGTTTGTGTAAAGGGTCTTTTCATATGCAAAAGAAGGGGGAGGGGGGGAGTGTCTTATTTGCCACTTGCTGTGGGCTTTCCAACTACCTTTTCAACAGAGCCAAACTGACAGCTTCTAAGTAAGTTTTTAAACAGTTTTATACTGGATTTTTTTTATATCAGTATCTGTGCATCTTATTCTTTATAGTAGTGTCTTTTACATGCAGTTATATGAAAATTAGTGTATACTGTCCCTTTAAGCAGCCAATTAGGATGTTAGTCCTAGGACTTGCAAGGTAGCATGCACAGTCATGTTATTTCCCTTCTTGGTTTAAGGAAGTTTACTATGGAATCACAGTAAAGAAAAGCATGACCTCAGCACTGCTGATGTTAATTAGCTATTTCTTTTTCCCGCTGGACAGTTGCTGAAGGATAACTTTTCACAGAGCACTTACTAGTGTGAGCTGAAGAAATTTTGAGTTAAAATAACTTCTTTTTTACATAGAGATGTTAAGGAGATATTTTCTTGTAAGCTTTTTACATGTGTGACAGACATTTGTTAAATAGGCCCCTATATCTTTATATATTTTAATATCTAATGTTTCAGAGAATAAAATATTTTATATTGACATATGTAGGTATCTTTTATGTATAAAATAGTCAATAAAATTGAAACACAGAAACAAAGAATTTGACATGTTTGTTAGGACAGCCTGAGGCATGCCCCTAGCATTTTTTATTTATTTTACAGACCTTGTGTTTGCCGCCTCTATTGAAAGTTTATTCCATGAATCCATCATCCTTTCTGTAAATAATAAAAAAAAATGCTTCCTGCTTCCTTACTCATTTCTACTGAACCTGCTACTCTCCGACATAAGATTGCGACTCCTTGTTTTGGTTTTGTTTTTTTGTTGCTGTTGTGTTTTGTGGAAAAGGCTTTTTAGCTTGAACTTTATTTATAAGTCCTTTCATTTACTTGAAGATTTCTATCATGTTATCTTACTAAATTATACATTTTTAGATCATAGAGTACATCTTTGTATGTTTTATATTTTAGACCATTTTAGTAGCCCGACTTTGGACTTATTTATATATATTTTCATGAATATGCATGTGTTTTATATGTTTTAAAATGATTCACATTTAGTAAAACTAGTTGTAAAGGGAATTTTGACCTTTTATTGCTAAAAGAGGAAGCTGAAAACTGGAGTATATTAATGACATCACACACCAAGCTGAAATTTGTTAATGGTCTCCATGTAAACTAAACCCCAATATATTATTGTATATTGACTCCTTTTGATGTCAATGGAATTTGGTTATCGCAAAATAAAAATCCAGCCATTTGTAAACTGCTAGAAGATCTGATCTTCATTTTAAAAGTTACTGGCCAGCCAGAAATAATTAACACTTCCCATGTAAACTCAGCAATGGTATTTTATCCTGGTGATTATATTTATTTAAAGTTATTTTGAAAAATAGAATGTACATTATAGTAATAATATAAAATACATTTATATATAGATTTTAATAGTTTTTTGCTACTTACTTTTCTTGCTAACAGAATTTCAAGAAGTGTACCATGAACAATAAAATATTTTGCAGAATCATAGATTGATTTGCTTTGGTAAATGAATTTCATAATTTGAATTAATCTTTAAAAAATAATACAATTTCAATTGTCATTTTTAAGAGAATTAAATATTGACAAAACAAGGTATCACGTATATGATAGATTAAAAAACAGCCAATACTTGACACTTTGCTGAAGCAACTTTTAATAACTAGTACTACAGTTTTACTAAATACAGTTTGTTTTACGCATTTTTCATTTTGGTGGTTTTGTCACTATTTAGGATAGAATATTTAAAGTTGTATTAAGTAGAATTGCAACGGCATGAGGAAATCCTTTTTTTACAACAGAATTTAGAGGCACAAAGCTGAAAACTGTCTGCATTTCATGCCCCAGAATCCACTTTTTTTGTGGAAGAGCTAGTGTAGCCTGAAAAACACCTAAGGGTTAATGCCCTTTAGGAGCAATGTGTGTGTGGTGTGTATCTGCAACATTGTCGTGAATATGAGAGTGGACACTTGCTAAAGGGTAAAAGGTGACGATTTCTTATCTTCTGCCTCTTCTTCCCTGCGATCCGAAACATCACCCTCCTCACTCACTGGTGGTCAGCAATCGGTTCATGGCTCCCATACGGATGTTAGTGTTGTGTCAATGGCTTGAGGAGGGTTAGTTTACCTGGCTCAGAAAGCCTATAGGCAGTGATTTTTTCTTTTCCAGATCACAGTATACTGTATGACTCGCTGGAACTGGTTTGGTGCATTAGTTAATAATGTGACACCTTACCTGGATGGATGGTCATGGCCCGAAGAGGAGGCAGAGAAGGGGAGAGTAACAGCTTTTGACAAGGGGAGTAAAGCTTCCAGGACCAGGACTGGGGGTCTCCCCTTAGGTTTGCAATAGGTTAAATATCTTTGAATGTTGTTGCCTCTATCCAAGAGTGTTAAACCTGGGCTCTGCTCTGTGTCAGCCTGTCTGGGCCACTAACCATCTAGGCATGGATTAGTTTATGGCCAATAGTTGTAGGGCCTGATTGCCGCAACCTTATTCTAGTAAAGTTTTAAAGGGACAGTCAAGTCCAAAAAAACCTTTCATGATTCAGATAGGGCATGTAATTTTAAACAACTTTCAAATTTACTTTTATCACCAATTTTGCTTTGATCTCTTGGTATTCCTAGTTGAAAGCTAAACCTAGAAAGTTCATATGCTAATTTCTTAGACCTTGAAGGCCGCCTCTAATCTAAATGCATTTTGATAGTTTTTCACCACTAGAGGGCATTAGTTTATGTGTTTCATATAGATAACATTGAGCTCATGCACGTGAATTTACCATGGAGACAGCTCTGATTGGCTAAACTGCAAGTCTGTCAAAAGAACTGAAATAAGGGGGCAGTCTACTGAGGCTTAGATACAAGGTAATTACAGAGGTAAAACATGTATAATTATAACTGTGTTGGTTATGCAAAACTGGGGAATTGGTAATTAAGGGATTATCTATCTTTTTAAACAACAAAAATTCTGGTGTTGACTGTCCCTTTAATAAGTTATGCCTTAAGTTTTTGTGGCGATTGAATAAATGCGACCATAACTGGTTTCTAACAAAATAAATATGTTTGAGTCTTATTTGTAGTTAAATCAAGCTAAGTTTAAGTACTAGTAGGTTGTTGTTGCACGTTGTGTATTAATAGGGCATTTAAGTACCATCCATAGCCAGATTATGAGTGGCACGCTAACAATTATGCACAAGCGAAAAGGAGGTGTTATCGCAGGTGTTAGCGCACATCAGGTTTATTGCTCATATTAGTTGAAAGTCAACGCGTGAGCTCAATCGTGATTTATGCTAGAATGATTATCGCGTCCTCAGAGCTCTGATTAACTGTTTTGCAAAACAAACAAAGTGTCACAAAACACATAAAAAACACATCAACGTACAGTTACACTCATAATAACACTAGCTAATAAAAAAAAATAAAAGGTTATAAGGGCTCAGAAATATAAGGTCTCAGGTGTTTAACATAGAGATACATACATATGTATATATATATATATATATATATATATATATATGTGTGTGCGTGTATGTATCTATATGTGTATATATGTATTTACGGACATATATACAAATATAAACACATAAATACATATGTATAGATATATAGACATATATAGAAGTGCAAGCCCTCTGCAATGAAGTAGATGAAAACATGTAAAAGCATATTTATGCAATATTCATATTTAATAAAGTGTTATTTAAGTGTTATTTATTTAATAAACTGTGTATTTACTGTATATATTTCACATTCAAATGTTCTGCACATAGCAGAATATGTTCTATGTATGTATATATAGGTATTCCTATGTATATCTCTGTAAATATCTATACTTATATATAATATATATATATATATATATATATATATATATAGGTATAGATAAATATTGTACTAAAATACCATCAGATATATGTAGAAATATGTATTAATGAATACATATGACATATTCTTCTATGTGAAGAACATTGGAATGTGAAATATTCATATTTTCATATTGGGTTAGCGCACTTGAGAATATTTTATCTGTTTTGCGTGAGAATAGGGCGTTAGCTATTATTTCCATGACTTCTATGGGGAAATATGTTAACGCGCACTCGATATTTGAAGTTTTACTTTCACCTTGTAAAACGAGTGCTACCCGACGTGCAAAAAGCTTACTTCTAACGGAGTTAGTGCGTAACTCGGAGTTAGTGTAAATATTCAAGCTTAAGAGAAAAGCCATTCTAACATTTGAATGTCACATTAGATGTGGCATATACTTTAGGTGGTGATTACCATTTAAAGGGATATGAAACCCAAATATTTTCTTTTGTGATTCAGACAGAGCAAACCATTTTAAATAAGTTTCCATTTTACTTCTATTATAAAATTTGCTTAGTTCCCATGATATTCTGTGTTGAAGATAAACCTAGGTAGGCATCGGCAGCACTACATGGCAGGAAATAGTGCTGCCATATAGTGCTCTTGCAAATGGATAACATTCTTGCAAAACTGAAATGGGCTGGCTCCTAAGCATACATCCCTGCTTTTTTAGCAAAAGATAACAAGAGAATGAAGAACAATTGATAATAGAAGTAAATTAGAAAGTTGTTTACAATTGCATGCTCTATTTAAATCATGAAAGATATTTTTTGGGGTTTTTATATCCCTTTAATGTAAATCACCTACTCAAGTATCAGACACCCTTATTGGAAGGATGAGGCTCGTCTCTTTAAAAATAAGGTCTCATGCATCTCTTTTTAATGAGAGCTATACAAGTCAGCATAATATTATTCTACAAAAGGAGGTACATAAGTATTTCCCTCACTATGTCACAATAGGATTAGTTTGCTAGTTTTAATCTTAAAGGGACACTGAACCCATTTTTTTTTCTTTTGTGATTCAGATAGAGAATGCAATTTTAAGCAACTTTCTAATTTACTCCTATTATCAAATTTTCTTCATTCTCTGGGTATCTTTATTTGAAATGCAAGAATGTAAGTTTAGATGCTGGCCCATTTTTGGTGAACAACCTGGGTTGTCCTTGCTTATTGGTGGATAAATTCAACCATCAATAAAAAAGTGCTGTCCAGAGTCCTGAAAAAAAAAAGCTTAGATGTTTTCTTTTTAAAATAAAGATAGCAAGAGAACCAAGAAAAATTGATAATAGGAGTAAATTAGAAAGTTTCTTAAAATAGCATGTTTTATCTGAATCACAAAAGAAAAAAAGTGGGTTCAGAGTCCCTTTAATTGTTTCTATTGTATGGTCAAATTGCATGCCCCTTTACTAGTCAAACTAAATAAAATAAATAATTCTGCACTTCTGGGTACTATTAGAATTGCACTTTGCCAATATGTATAGGTCAGACCACTGTAAACTGGCATTTTTCCCCAGTAATATCTAGGGGCATTAAAACTGTGCAGGGTCTGTTCTAACACTGCTTAAGAGCCTCATTATGGCAGCAACAGATGGTTAATCTGCAGACATAAAAATGTCAACAACATTTAATTAGAAGTAAACATCATTATTAGAATATTGTCATTTTAATAAGTACCCGTCAGAATGCCAAACTTCTTGAACAATTAATGATAGTTTAACAATAATTTAGCATTACCTTAAAAATAATCTATTAAAGGAATTTAAACTTTTCAAGCCCTCCATTGCGTCATTAATGTTCTTTTAGAGTTTAATTATGTCATATGAACCTTGAGTCACACTAACTAATGGTGGAAACTCTTGTATTTCAATATTTTACACCAATCTCAAGGCTTAAATGCCATAACTGTAATAAAATATTTCTGGAGCATTATTTATTGCCTTACAATAAAAAATAAATAAAAGAAAAAAAGCTATTGGCAGGATAAAAAACAAAACAAAACAAAAAAAACACCCAGACTATATAATACAAATAAATTAAAATACTGTCAGACTTTAATATTCAGGGTTCTTAGAAACTCACTTGCTAGTCAACACTTCTGAGGTTTGTGAGTTTATAACTGGCTCATTGGCCTTTTTAGGTGAATATTGAGCCATATGTATTCAGCATATAATGGTAAAATACTATATCACAGAACTCCACTTACTATACTGTTTTGGCATACAAAAAATAAAAGGTAATCTCACAGCCCTGGTGAATGCTGCATAACATTCTTCACAATATTATATTTTCTTTATACAGGTACAGGGAATGTTTAAAGTGAAGGTAAACTATGAAGAATGAAAGCCTGTTTTTTAAAAATACTATTAAATTTACTGAGGAGTGAGCACTGGTTGGCTAAAATACAAGTCTGTCAAAGAACTGAAATAAGGGGCAGTCTGCAGAGGCTTAGATACAAGGTAATTATAGAGGTAAAACGTATTATTATAACTGTGTTCGTTATGCAAAACTGGGAAATGGGTAATTAAGGAATTATCTATCTTTTAAAACAACAAAAATTCTGGTGTTGACTGTCCCTTTAACATTAAGGTGTGCCTTCTTGCCATTGCCAGTAACCGCTCTAATATGAGATCATTTTATTATTGCATTTATTGCTTGCATATAACTGTGTTTCAAAACCCATGAAAAAATGTATTAAACACATAGTTAAAGTCAGCCCTATAGCAGCAATGCACTCTGGCAGTTGGCTGAAAATATTTTGTGAGACAATGACAGGAGACAAGAATATGTATATGTTGTTTTTTATTTTTTAAAACAAAGAATACTACAAGAAAAAAGTAAATTTGATAAAAGAAGTGAATTTAAAAGTTATGTTAAAATGGCATGCTCTATCTGAGTCATGAGTTTTTTATTTCAGGCCCGAGCCAGTTGTCAACAGAAACTCTTCAAAAAATAAGGAGAGCACTCAGTTGTCCATTTCTAATGATCAAAGAAATGCAGAGTTTCTGGGTGACAACGATTCGGACCCGAGACCCTCTATTCCCTCCACTAATCCCCAAAACAGACAAGATACACATCAGGGTTTTCAGAGTGCCCTCAGATCAACAGAAGGGGGAGGCAACGCAGAAAGAGGCGCAAGAGGCAGACGGGGAGCAAGAAGAGGCAGCGGCAGATGGAACAAATACACGCTTTAAAAATAATTAATTTGTCATCTACAACTTTAACTGAATCAGAAACACAAGTTCTGGGTTTTGGTTTGGGTTATGTTCCAATGAGTGATTTTAACTTATTTGACACCATAGTGGACGTAAATAAAATGATAAGAGATTTAACCTTGAGAAAATTCATTTGGAACAGATCCACATCCAACACCACCATAGATAGTAATGACCTCTCTACTAACACTGACACAACATCTAGTAATACTCTTATCAATCAGGAGATTTTTGATCTAGCTACTTTTCAAGAAACCTGTGATGTGGTTAATTTACAAGATCTATATATAGAATCCTCAATAGACACACAGGACCTTAAAATTTCACATGGAGGTTTCAAACCATGGTCAGTGTTCTACCCCACAAAGGAAGACCGATAGTCTCCGGAATTGGTTCCCTTTTCGAGCGACTCTCCAGTTGGGTCGAGTCCCTCCTCCAGCCTCTTGTCCTTCAGATCCCATCCTACCTCAAAGATACCAAACACCTCCTGAATTATCTAACTCAGGTCAACTGGGATAGTAACTGCTCATGGCTCACCATAGATGTGGTGGGCCTCTATTCGGCAATACCCCATCAGGATGGCCTACGGGCAGTGGAATATTCAAAAATCAGAGCAATTATGATGCCTCACTGATAGCATACATTATGAGGGTTTTGGACTTTCTCCTGAGTCATAATTATTTCAAATTTGAGGGGGAGTTCTTTCTGCAGAGACGTGGGACCGCCATGGGGGCTAAGTTCGCCCCATCATACGCCAATATTTTTATGGCGTGGTGGGAGCGGTCCCACATCTGCGCAGAAAGTAACCCCTTCAAGGATTGTATTAAAATATATAAAAGGTACATAGATGACCTTCTGATTGTCTGGACAGGTACTGGACAACAGATGAGAGATTTTGTCCAGTACATTAACCAAAATGATCTCTACCTGCAGTTTACTTTCCAACATGAAGCAGAACAGATTCCATATTTAGATCTTACACTCACTGGTAATATTGAACTTGGCCAGGTGATAACAAGTCTTTACAGGAAGCCGATAACATCCAATGCGTTGCTACATGCACGCAGCAATCATCCTAAACACACAGGCTTCGGTGTTGCCAAAGGGCAATTCATGCGTATTAAACGCAATTGTACCAATGAAATAGACTTTTTGAAAGAAAGTGAGATTCTGAAGTCTCATCTTTTTGAGAGAGGCTATTCAGCGAAAACTGTCAATAGGGCCCTCATAGAGGTAATCAGAATGGACAGAAGCAGTATGCTAGTCCAAAATACGAGTAAACAACAAACTATTACCTTTGACAGGTCGAAACCACTTTTTGTCACAACCTATAGTTCACAATATAAACAAATTTGTGACATAATAAATAAACATCTCCCTATTCTGACAGCAGAAGACAGTCTCAAAGAGTATGTCAGTAGAGGTTGTAAGTTTTCTGCAAGAAGGGGCTGCACATTGGCTAACATGTTGTCTCCAAGCATGCTAAGGAAATCAACAGCTACCACGAGTAGCTGGCTTAGCGTTAAGGGCCATTATAATTACCACTTTGCCAAGTGCATTGCTTGCGGCCATACGAGAGTAACCAAGCATTTTCAATCGAAGGTCACTCAAAGAGTGTATAACCTATCAAACTGTACCAATTGTCATTCCTCAAATGTGGTCTATCTGGTGGATTGCACCCAGTGCAATAGACAATATGTAGGGTGCTCCACCAGAGAGGTTCGCACATGTATAATAATATTGAGAATGGTGCAGAGGTGTCTGATCTAGCGAGACATTTTATCAATGTTCATGGGAAAAATGTAAATAATTTCTCCTGGCCGATCATTGAACAAATTAGGACTCCAGAGAGAGGGGGAGATACTACGAGTAAACTTTTGTACCAAGAAGCTTTCTGGATTTTTCAATTGAAAACCAGAGGGCCACATGGCTTTAACATCGATGGTGACATAATTAATTTTTGGCAGCGAGAAAAATAATAGCTCATGCAACAGACTAGTCTCACTTTCTCCACATGACAGTCTATGGTATTAAGACACTATATCAATATGAGACAAAATGGTCTACACACATCTTCACTATATCTTTATCCTAATAAGCACTAGTAGTAATTTTGTGTATATATATATATATATATATATATATATATATATATATATATATATGTATACTCAGAGTGCAGTAGTTGTGATATTTCATTCTTAATATAAATTATGATGTGACCTTTCTCTTTTGATATTGAATTAAGAGATATGAATGTCTTGATGCCATGACTTTTGTCTATTCTGCAAATGTTTGAAAATGTTTATTTTGAAAATGACTATTTTGCAAATGCTTATTCAGAAAGGGTTTTTGTTAATGCTTCTTTTTATTTGAGGTTTTTTTTTAATGTTATGGACTATACTTTAATATTAGCTTTGTCGCCATTTATTATACATATGTAAATTCTCTAATTTGTTTCATTTGTTGCATTACTTTTCATTATTATTATTTTACTTTCAGCCCATGTCTGGCTTTAAAGCTATTTGGGTTTACACTACTTTGCAGAATGGTAACATAGGATAGTCAAGATCCAAGAATAATTAAGCCTCTGCACAAGTATCTCCTTATGTGCCAACACAGGTCAGTGATCACATCTAGTAGTGTAATACTCTTTTTGTCCTGATTGGCCTAATATAATGCGCTATATACAAAACTATTGTCTTGTATAAAACCTTCAATACCCATTCAATGTCCTAGTGTTATCTTTATTAATTATTGACAGCTGCTACTAACTCATGACCCTGAACACTGGCTATTTAAACCGGTTGTTCCGGGTCATGAGGATGTCTATGAGTAAGGCTTACTGAGCCGAAATGCGTAAGACACTTTTGTCTGGGAGCTGTCATGCTCTGTTATGGTGGATTTTAAAGTTTCCAATAAAGCTTAATCTGATTTGAACTAAAGTGCCTTGAGTCCTGCCTGGTCTATTGCTTGGTTTAGTATTTTATTTCTGGCAAATTTCCAAGTTTCCCTCCATTTATCTGTATCATGTGACAGCCATCATCCATTCACAAACTCATGTATTTATTTACAGTGAACTATTGCACATGAGAAATAAATCAATTTGTACATAAAATTAATGATTTTAAACAGTCATTTTGTAAGCAAAAACTGCATTTATTTACAATTCATGGAAACACTCCTTGAAAAAACCTCTTAAAGGGACAGTCAAGTCCAAAAAAACTGTCATGATTTAAATAGGGAATGTAATTTTAAACAACTTTCCAATTTACTTGTATCACCAATTTTGCTTTGTTCTCTTGATATTCTTAGTTGAAAGCTAATTCTAGGAGGTTTGTATGCTAATTTCTTAGACCTTGAAGACTGCCTCTATGCTCAATGCATTTTGACCACTGGTGGGCATTAGTTCATGTATTTTATATAGATAACATTGAGCTAATGCACATGAAGTTACCCTGGAGTGAGCACTGATTGGCTAGTCTGTCAAAAGAACTGAAAAAAGGGGGCAGTCTGCAGAGGCTTAGATACTAGATAATCACAGAGGTAAAAAGTGTATTTATATAACTGTGTTGGTTATGCAAAACTGGGGAATGGGTAATAATGGTATCTTTCTTTTTAAACAACAACAATTCTGGTGTTTACTGTCCCTTTAAGCTTGTTTATCTTATCTCCTTTGCTGGAGATAATTAGAAACAGAAATTAATGATTTCCTGCACTGATCAAGCAATCAATGTGCTGCACGTAAAAGCATCAGAAGGATTCTGAATTTCAGAGAGCACCCTAGCCTTGTGGGGAGTAGTTTTAAAAACTACACATTACAAAATTAAAAAAGGCAGACAAAATAAATAATAAAAGTGAAATACAATAAGGCTGCAATGCACTTTTTCACTGTATTTACTCTAACATTTTATTGGGACAACAACCACCAGAAAAAATACTATGCTGAGTATATAATAAATGTAAAAAGTAAACATGGACTCAGCTTTTAAACAAGGTTAGAAAAAAAAATGTTAAAGGGACAGTTTACTCCAAATTTTTCTCCCATTTAATCTGTACACAATGATCTATTTTACCTTCTGTAGTGTATTCAATTATTTACAAATAATTCCTTTTCCTTTATATTGGCATTTGAAATAGCTAATTGTGCCTGTGGTATCCCTACCTATACAAAAAGTATCTACGTTCTAAAATGTTATTTTTGAATTGTTCTTTTGAAGTATTGTATAGAGACAGAGATAAGAAAGGGAAGCATTTGAGTGATAAGATAAGGATGTCTGCACTCTCTGCAAGATTAGCCTATTTTGATGGGTTGTGGTTTCAAGGAGCAAATCTGGCTATTTCAATTACAAAAGGAAACCTAAAGGAGTGATTTATAATGTATTTTATACTTTGAAGTTGGTATAACAAGTCATTGGGAACAAATTTAGGTGAAACCAATTTTACAGTACCCTGTCCCTTTAATGTAAGGCTTAGCGTTATTTATCTGCTCCTGATTTTGACATTTACATTTCTTTTTTAAAAAAAACATATTTTTACTGAAAAAAAATTTCCCCAAACTTTATTGAAACATTTTCTTTACTAAAGTCATAGAAAGTACATTCAATGCCAGATGATTATCAGAAAATGAAATTGATTTATGAGGCATAGAAACAAATTGAAGTAAATGTAACCTAAGACATGCTTTTTTTATTAAGCACATTTTATTTTAATATTATTAAAATACATTTTTTATCAGTTTAAAGAGGTTTTTTTTACAGTTTTATTTAATGTAGGTTTGATTATTATTATTTCTTTTTTTGCATTAAGTAGTATTTTATGCTTCTTATATTTGCAAAAATCCCCAATTAACAGACTGCTATGATATTCCCAGCTACTAATGTCCTAATTTATAATTGTCCTATAATTACAAAGTAACACATTTTGAACTAGGTCATATTCTAGTTGTAAAATTAACAACTGGTAATAATATGAAAAATATTTAAATTAAAGTCTAGAAGGATTTTTCTTTTTAAAGGGGCAGTAAACTCAAAATTATCTGGCATGAAGAAAAATTAAAGGAATACTAAACCCAAATTTTTTTCTTTCATGATTCAGATAGAGCACCCTGGATAGCGCTTGCTGATTGGTGGCTAAATTTAGCCACCAATCAGCAAGCACAACCCAGGTACTGAACCAAAAATGGGCCGTCTCCTAAGCTTACAGTCTTGCTTTTAAAATAAAGATAGCAAGAGAACAAAGAAAAATTATAATAGGAGTAAATAAGAAAGTGGATAGCCTGCTCTATCTGAATCATGAAAGAAAAAAATTGGGTTTAGTGTCCCTTTAAGCAAAACCTTCAGGTTTTTTTTAGCTTTATATTGCAGAGTCGGTGTCTCTCCTTTATATCCAGAGCACTGCATTGTGATATAAACAGCTCTCAAGCTAAAATTCACATTTCTAACATTATTTAAGAGACCTCACAATTGTGATGAGATATCTTAAAAAAATCTCACTAGAGTGGAGAGTTTTAAATCATCAGGACTGTAGACAGATGGGGGCCGATTAACCAAGTGGTCAACCGGCCCTCATGCTCCTAATTCCGTGCGAGCCTTAAGGCTCGCCGGAATCAGGAATTAAGAAGCTGCTCCTTAACTCGTCCACCTGCTCTGAGGCTGCGGACATCAATCCGCCCGATCGTGTAGGATCGGGTTAATTGACACCCCCTGCTAGCGGCCAATCTGCAGGGGGCCACATTGCACAAGCAGTTCACCAGAGCTGCTTGTGCTATGTTTAATGCAGACAGCGTATGCCTTCGGCATTCAGCGATGTCTGGTGGACCTGATCCGCTACAGTGGATCATGTCCGCCAGACATCGCTGAATGCAGACAGCGTATGCTGTCTGTATTCAGCAATGTCTGGTGGACCTGATCCGCTACAGTGGATCATGTCCACAAGACATGAATAAATCGGCCCCATGGTATCATTTGTTGAAGAGTAAACCTAGGTAGGATCATGAGCAGCAATGCACTACTAGAAGGTAACTGAACACTCAGGGTCTGATGTTAAAAAAACATTGTGGCAATGGTAATATTTTAAAAAGGGATCCCTCGTGTGATTGAGATTGCCGGTGAAATGTTAAAAAGGGCTAAAATCAGTGTTTGCAGACAGTCTCATAGTGTTTTACTATCTTTGTGGGTGGCAATGATTTTCTTACACTGGTGGAATTTTAAAATCAGAATTGCTACCTACATTGAATGTGTAATGTAAATGATCGCTTTACAAAATATTGATTGGAAATATGGATTTGCACAAGTCAACAGAAACTCAACCTCTTTTGTTACAATAAAGTTGTGAAACTAGAACATCAGCAATACACCTATAAGAGCTGGGGGCTTGTAGGTATATTATACATGTATATACAAGGTTTTGTTTATTTGTATCCTAACTTCTGACGCGCACAAAGAATTACAAAAATACAGAAGGTAATCACAGAGGTAAAAAATGTATTAATAAAATCGTAATGGTTATGCAAAACTGGGGAATGGGTAATAAACAGATTATCTTTTTTTAAACAATAAAAATTCTGGAGCAGACTGTCCCTTTAACATTTAACAATGGAAATCACAGACATAACTAATACATTTCATGTACTTTTCATGGGTGTTCCTGTATTTTAATGGGGAAACGTTGCTGTGACTTTTCTTATTATTATTATTGGTTATTTGTAGAGCTCCAACAGATTCTGCAGTGCTATAAACATAGGTGGAATACAAGGAAACATTTATAGGGATCAGGCGGGTAGAGGGCCCTGCCAAGAGTCGCACTGTTGTAGTCAGCTCTAAAGAAGGTGATCTACAAATAGCATTGCTCTTAGGCTTACATGCTTTGAGAAAGCCCTATATTGGCGAAACGCGTCAGGGGGTTGTAGAGCTAAGGGGAGCTCTATTAATTTTTAACTTTACTTGTGAACTTTAGACTTACACACATGGCGAGATATTCATCAAGTTATCAACATAGAAACTTAGTCTGTGCAAGTATGTTTGCGTAACAACTCATTGCAGCAATCTTTTACTGAGCAAGCAGTAACAATTGTATGCAGCCGACTACTATAATACACAGTGTGAATGTGGACCGCATTAAGCGGCAACAATAGTATAATCTCTAAATATATTAACAGTTACGGTTAACGTACGATGTTTAACTATTGTATGAAAGTCGTTTAACCTTTTTACTTTAATCCAGTGTGAATGTGGATCGCATTTGGCGATAACAAGAGTACTAGTATCAGCGTACATATACAAATAACTGATCCAGCTACTCAATCAACGCATGAGAAATATTTATAGTGTAAATTCACGATTACCTTCTCAACTATACATCATAGTTTCAAAACTGCAGCCAATAGCAATCATTGCTGTGCAAATAGTAATAATTATAAGCAGTTGTGGTTCCTAAGTATACTATGTGAATGTGAATTTTACCAAGTGTCAGCCTTTAATAGCAAACAGCTGATCTAGTTATTAATCTGATGCAAGATTGATTAAGTAAAACCCAAGCAGCTCTACCGTAACTACCACAACTCAATTTTATAAAGTATAATCCACAATAATCAACGCTGTGCAAGCAGCAACAAGTACAAACAATATGCTGCATTAATAGTGAACGTGAATGTGAACCGCACCAAGCGGCAATACTAAAGTAAATCACGGTTTATCAGATAAATATTACCAATAATTATCATTATACAAGAAAATAAAGTTACAAGTAATTCTGTTAAGCAAACACACAATGTGAATGTGAACCGCAACCAGCCGCGATAATAATCTCAAATATCAGCATATGAACTCAAATAGCTGATTCAACTATCTAACTGACTCATGAGAGATAGTAAATATACTTGTAAAACCATTACCACCACTGACATTGCTACATATCATACTAATACAGATCGTATAGAAATCAACTATCGCAATAGTGATAATAAATAAAATTACAGTGGTTGACGAAAAAGATAGAATTTCTATATTATGATCATAAAATACTTGGTCACTCAAACATAAAATCTTTATATTTTGTGGATTCTCATATACACTCAGTTTATGAGCACATGTATGCCAATTACGAATAATTATTTGCTGAGCACAATACCAATCCAGCTACAAAAAATTGTATTGCCCTCTAACATCTGTTTTCTTAAGATCACACAAATGTATCTTATAATCTCCAATATTATGGGAGACATAAGCATCACTCAAGGATAAACGTATTAAAATATAAGCTTCATGTTTATAGAAGCAACAATATAACAATCTAACTCTAACATTCACGTGAATATTATCAAAGTGGAAACAGATCAATATTCTGCATAAATATTGTGTTTATACTAACAACATAGTAACCCCGCTATTATTTGTATACCAGCATCTTAGAAGATAGCGGGTAACAGACTACCACCTAAATCTATAACACACTAGCAGTGGATAACCGGTTATCCACAACTTGTAACTATTACGTGAACATACGACTTTATTTGTCCTAGTGCAGAAAACATAATTTGCACAGTCAAATAAGGAGATTGATCCTATATTTCTACCTATTTAAGTTGCAATCTGCACTAGGTGACTTATGACTAACAGACACCATTTGTGTACTATCCTATAATTACCTTTAACACATCAAAGGCTTACTTTATATTAAGGATGGGGTCTACAGTTCTCTAGTTGTTTTTAACATTTAGTCCATTCAATTGTAATCAATCTCTAATAAAAGTTATTTTTTAATTTCCCAATTTCTCACATCCTAGTCCAGGCATAGAGTGCTGAAGGTGCAGTCTTTCAGGGGAGGTTCTTTCCTATCCTTGTAAATTACATGCTAAGGGGGTTCAAGGGGACAGCAATAGAGGAGAGGAAACGGTATAAAGAAAGGTTAGCATAGGTTGCAAGCATCCCTAAACAGTAGAGTCTTTAGGGAGCGCTTGAAGTTTTCAAAACTAGGGGAGAGTCTTGTGGAGGCAGAGAGTTCCACAAGATGGGAGCCAGTCTGGAGAAGCGGGAGTGTGAGGAGGTAACAAGAGAGGAGGAGAGTAGGAGGTCATGAGCAGAGCAAAGGGGATGGGAGGGAGAGTATCTGGAGACAAGGTCTGAGATATAGGGGGGAGCAGTGCAGTTGAGGGCTTTGTATGTCAGAGTGAGAATTTTGTGTTTAATCCTGGAGGCAAGAGGAAGTCAGGGAAGGGATTGGCAGAGAGGTGCAGCAAATGAAGGCAGTTATTATGGATTGTAAAGGAGCTAGGCGGCAGCTGGGAAGACCAGAGAGGACAGAGTTGCAGTAATCGAGGCAGGAAAGGATGAGAGAGTGAATTAAAATCTTAGTTGTGTCTTATGTAAGGAAATGTCTAATTTTAGAGATGTTTTTAAGGTGGAAGCGGCAGGATCTAGCCAATGACTGAATGTGAGGAGTGAAAGAAAGATCTGAGTCAAGTGTGACCCCAAGACATCGGGCATGCGGGGTAGGGGTAATGATGGAGTTGACGTCAGTTATAGAGAGATTGGGGGTGGAGATTTTGGGAGAGGGAGGTAAAATAAGGAGCTCAGTTTTGTAGAGATTTAGCTTGAGGTAGTGAGAGCACATCCAGGAAGAAATGTGAGAAAGACAGTTAGTGACACGGGTTAGCAAGGAAGGTGATAGGTCTGGTGCAAAGATGTAGATTTGGGTGTCGTCTGCATACAAATGATATTGGAACCCATGGGACTTTATTAGGGAACCTAATGATGACATGTAGGTTGAGAAGAGAAGGGGACCGAGGACAGAGCCTTGTGGTACCCCAACAGAAAGTGGTGACGGGGCAGAGGAGGCCCCAGAGAAGGCTGCACTAAAGGTACGGTTTGACAGGTAGGAAGAGAACCACAAGAGGGCTGTGTCACAAATGCAGAAGGATTGGAGGATTTGGAGCAAAAGAGGGTGGGCAACAGTATCAAAGGCTGCAGACAGATCAGGGAGGATAAGCAGAGAGAAGTGGCCTTTTGATTTTTCTGTAAGTAGGTCATTGGTAACCTTAACGATTGCTGTCTCTGTGGAGTGATGGGGACAAAATCCAGATTGCAGTGGGTCGAGGAGGGAGTTTAATGTAAGGAAATTGGATAGGCATGCATATACTAGCTTTTCAAGAAGCTTTGAGGCAAGAGAGAGTATGGAAATAGGGCGGTAGTTGGATGGGGAAGTTGGATCAAGAGTAGGTTTTTTGAGGATAGGTGTGACCAGTGCATGTTTCAGAGATGAGGGAAATATACCGATGCTGAGGGAGAGGTTGAAAATGTATGTGAGTATAAAGGTAAGGGTAGAAGAGAGGGAGGGGAGCAGCTTTGAGGGTATAGGTTTAAGAGGACAGGTAGTGAGGTGAGAGCTCAGTATAAGTGCCAAAACTACTTCCTCAGTAACAGGGGAGAAGGAGCTAAATTTATGGCTATGTGGGTTGTGGTTGATTGAGAGCATTTGAGGGGGTGAGAGAATGGAAGTATGTTGAGAGCTGATTTCATTTCTGATGGAGTTGATTTTGTTATTTAAGTGGCTGGCAATGTCTTGAGTTGAAAGAGAATTTGTATTAGGGGGTGGGGGAGGGCGTAGAAGAATATTGAAAGTAGAGAACAGACATTTTGGGTTTGAAGAAAGATTAGAGATAATAGTAGAGAAGTAATGTTGATTATAGAGATTAAGGGCAGAATAGTAGGAATTCAAAATGAACTTGTAATGAAGGAAATCAGCTGAACTCAGATTTTCTCCAGTGCCGCTCAGCAGTACAGGAACATCTGCGTAGGTGCCGTGTCAGAGGAGTATGCCAGGGCTGAGGATGAGCGTGTGATTTCCAAGCAATGGTAAGAGGGGCCAGATTGTCAAGGACCGATGTAAGGGTGGAATTATAGTGGCAGATAGATTGGTCAGTGCAGGAGAAGGAGGAGATGGATGAGAGGAGAGGTTCGAGGGAATTTGCAAGCTGTTGCTGATCTAATTAAATAATGCTTCTGTGAAGTTTGGTATAAGGAGTAGAAGGAGGGAGACTTGTAGGGAGGGATGAGATGTTGCAAGTGAGGAGATGGTGGTCAGAAAGAGGAAAAGGAGAGTTTGTGAAGTTTGAAATAGTGCATCAATAGCAAAAGATCAGGTCAAGGTCAAGGACCATCTTTGTGAGTGGGAGAGTCAGTCCATTGTGACAAACTGAAAGAGGAAGTGAGTTGCAGAGGTTGTTTTGCAGAGGAGGCAGTGGGATTGTCAAGAGGAATGTTGAAATCGCCAAAAATGAGGGCAGGTGTGTCTGAGGAGAGGAAATAAGGTAGCCAGGCAGCCAAGTGATCTAGAAATTGAGTTGAGGAGCCAGGGGGTCGGTATAAGACTGAAACACGTATAGAAAGGAGAGAGAATAAGCGAATCATGTGGGTTTTGAATAAGGAAAATGTGAGGGAAGAGATGGGATGTATTTGTTGGAAGCTGCAATGAGAGGAAAGTAAAATACCTACACCACCTCCTTGTCTATTATCAGACCTAGGAGTGTGGCTGAAGTGGAGACGCCCATGTGACAGAGCAGCAGTGGATGCTGTGTCTAGGGGAGAGAGCCAGGTTTTTGTTAGAGCCAGAAGGTTGAGGAAGCAGGAGATAAAGAGGTCATGTATAGAAGTGAGCTTGTTGCAAACAGAGCGAGAGTTCCATAGTGCTCAAGTGAAAGGGATAGTGGCTTTAGATGCAAGAGGAATGTGAGTAAGGTTACCAGAGTTTTGTTTTCTGAGTCTATGGACTTTCTTATTTTAAAAGCACTGTCTCTATCTTGGATGCACATTTCAGCCATTAAAATAGGAACTATTTAATGGAACTATTAGTTAGTGCAACTATCATTTAAAATATCATCAGGCGCACAGATTGAGAGCCTGGTGAGACATGAAATCTTTTAAAATCATGCCCATATAGGGCTAGATTACGCGTTGAGAGCTAACTGTAGTGTGTGAGCAATAAGGGGTATATTTTGCTGCTACAGTATATATTTCACATTCTAATATTCTTCAGTTACAGGATAATGTCATATTTATTGTTTTTATATATATATATATATATATATATATATATATATATATATATATATATATATTTTCTATGTGAAGAATGTAGGAATGTAAAAGGTGCATTTTGCACATTGTGTTTCGCGATTTAGATTTAACACGATATATAACTATATATAATCATGTATATATTTAGGTATCAATATATATTCGTGCAAAAAAAAAAATCAGATATAAGTAGAAATATGTATTTATGAATAAATCCTATAATATAAAAGGCCAAGTGTGTTTGTCCGAAGCTGTCATGCGCAGTGGAGACTGCGCGAGGACAAATACAACTGGCCTTCAGCAGAGACTAACCTTCTGGGATCTGGGGCCGACCGAGCGGGATGGGGCGGGGCCGAGCGTGACACGGACGGGGTTGGGTGTGATGTGGGTGGGGCCGGGCGGGGCCATGGGGCCATGAAAGAAAGAGCTTAAAAGAGGGGGGATAGAGAGAGAGCAAAAGAGGGGGGATAGAGAGAGCAAAAGAGGGGTGATAGAGAGAGCAAAAGAGAGGGAGAGAGACAGCAAAAGAGAGGGGGGAGGGAGCGCAAAAGAAAGGGGAGAGAGAGAGAGAGCAAAAGAGAGAAGATATAGAGAGCAAAAGAGAGGGAGAGAGACAGAAAAAAGAGAGGGGGGAGAAAGGGGGAGAGAGAACAAAAGAGAGGGGGGAGAGCGCAAACGAGCGGGGAGGAAAGAGAGGGGGGAAGATAGGGGGAGAGAGAGAGAGAGCAAAAGAGAGGGGGAGAGAGAGCAAAAGAGAGGGGAGAGCACAAAAGACAACAGGAAGAGAGAGAGAGCGCAAAAGAGAGGGGGAAAGAGAGAGAGAAAAAGAGATGGGAGAGAGAGAGCAAAAGAGAGGGGGAGAGAGACAGCAAAAGAGAGGAAGAGAAACAGCAAAAGAGAGGAGGGAAAGAGAGCAAAAGAAAGGGGAGAGAGAGCAAAAGAGGGGGGTAGAGAGAGCAAAAGAGGGAGGGAGAGAGAGAGCAAAAGAGAGGGGGAGAGAGAGAGCAAAAGATGGGGGATAGAGAGAGCAAAAAGAGGGGGATAAAGAGAACAAAAGAGAGGGGGAGAGAGAGCAAAAGAGAGGGGGGAAAGAGAGAGCAAAAGAGTGGGGGGGAGAAAGAGAGCAAAAGAAGGGGGATAGAGCGAGAAAAAGAGGGTGGGGGGAGAGAGCAAAAAAAGGGGGGAGAGAGAGAGTAAAAGGTAGGGGGAGAGAGACAGCAAAAGAGAGGAAGAGAAACAGCAAAAAAGAGGGGGGAAAGAGAGCAAAAGAAAGGAGAGAGAGAGAGAAAGAGAGCAAAAGAGGGGGGATAGAGAGCAAAAGAGGGGGGGATTGAGACAGCAAAAGAGAGGGGGAGAGAGCAAAAGAGAAGGGGGAGGGAGAGAGCAAAATAGAGAGAGGGGGAGAGAGAGAGCAGAAGAGAGGGGAGGAGAGAGAGCAAAATATAATGGGGATAGAGAGAGAGCAAGGGGTGGAACCGCTGTACTGCAAAAAATGGTTGTGTACACAGGTTTTAGGACTAGTAGAACATAATCTGCTATGTGAAAAACACTGGAATGTGAAATATTCATTTTTTCATGTTGGGCT
This sequence comes from Bombina bombina, assembly GCF_027579735.1. Taxonomy (NCBI): domain Eukaryota; kingdom Metazoa; phylum Chordata; class Amphibia; order Anura; family Bombinatoridae; genus Bombina; species Bombina bombina. Next base: position 950,894,413 of record NC_069500.1, on the reverse strand, counting down.
AGGGCACTTGAGAATATGTGATCGTGTTTGCACGTAAGTACAGTGTGTTTTTCAACGTTTTTGCTCTGTTGACTTCTATGTGGTAATACATTATTGTGCATGCGATATTCTATATTCGGCTTTTTACATGCGTTGGGTTAGTGCAGTGCAAAAACTTGTAATACGAGTGCTACCCGATGTGCACAGAGAGCTTTCTTCTAGTGGAAATAGCACTCAAGCATGGTCATTAAATACTTGTAATCTGGCCCAACTTTGGGCATTTTAAAATGTATTAAATCCTTTGTTTTATTTATAAAACTGATATTCCTCTGTTAAAGCAAATACCTTTTTGTTGGTTTATTTTTGTGAGGTGAGTCACAATTAGTGTTGTTTTATAAACATGATAGAAATGTTTAGTATTTTCTGTCCCTTTCATTACTTTTCACAATAGTATTATCCATATCTTATTTTTAATTCCTGTTAGATAATGCAATATGAGTTTAAATGCAGATAAATCCTCTTTTGAATGCTTACATACTACACAATACATCTAATTGTATTTAAAATATACTAAAGTATTTCTCAATATAAATTATGTGTATCTTGAGGTCTCAACTAAAGTTTTTTATACATGGAAGAACAACATTATTAAGATTACATCTCATTACCAATTAATAACTCAGGGGGCACACAAATCAAGGCATTTCCATTTTTTGTGTATGTGAGTAACACATTTATCTTTAAAGGGACATTAATGTAATGATAATTTCATCATTTAGATAAAGAGTACATATATAATAAAAAGTGAATCGCTAAAAAATGGAGTTGGCACAGGTTCATGTGTAAAAATCTTCAATAAGCTTTATTCCTTGTAGGTTCCATGATTTCCTCAAAGAAAATAGAGCAAGACTCATAGGGCAGTATGGTAGGTAACGGTTAAAGGACTTGGGTTGCAGGAATAATCATATTCTTCAGAGCTACATTCCAGCTCTGAGAAAATCAAGCATGATAATCAATCCTATGGCACGGTACAGAAACTGATTTAACCATATTTATTTAGAATTCAATAAAATACATAATAAAATAATAAGCAGGTATAGCGAACACTCACGTATAAACACAAACATAATACAGAGGAGCTGTGGTTCATGGGTTACTTGGCGAGTCTGAATAAACTCACTCTTACAAAATCCTCTTAGTGGGCCCCATGTATTAAAACGGGGGGCGGACAGCTTCTCAACTTGTGAATTTGTCTGCTCGCCTTCGCTGCATACAGGCAGCGGGTCTGTTGATCCACTGGCCTGTATGCATCATTACACACTCCGATGAGTGTGTAATCCCCGCCCCTTCATTTGTGCAACCAATCACGTGAGTGAAGGGACTGTCAATCACTAAGAGAGTGAGCGAGCTTTCTGTGATTTCTCTCTGCCAGCAACTCCGGAGCAACTCTTGCTGCTTCGTACATGGAGCCCTTTGTGTCCAACCTTCAAATTCTCTTGTAAGTCAAAGTAGTGCATACAAAATCCTTAATCCAAAAAAGTCTGACTTATATATATATATATATATATATATATATCTATATATATATATAGATATAGATATATACAGGAATACATATTTAACTATACTAAGAACATCTTCTATTATGTGAAGAACAGTGGATATACTATATTTACAGTATATACACAGTAAAACACATTTTAAAATATCAAAATGTAATAGATATTTGTGTGTATATATATGTATATACAGTACAATGCCTAATTATTAGACCCATTGGTCAAAAATTTTAATTTTTATATTAATTTCAGTATTGCCAAAACTACGTGATACAACTACAATTTCAGCTATCTTGTACTGCAACATTTTTAGCCTTCAACAGGCCGACAATTTTACTGACATTCTTTAATGACAAGTTACTTTGTTTTCTCATCTGTAAAAACATATACATTTGTTAATTAAACAAATATTTTAGTAATATTACTTAAAATTACATGCAAATATGTATTGCAGATGTTGCCAATATAACATGGAATAAGAAATGGTTACAAAACAAAAAAAAAATCAATCAACATTATTAAGGATAAATATGAAATTAATATAACAATTATAATTTTTGACCAATGGGTCCAATAATTTGGCAAGGTACTTTAAATGTGTATGTATGTGTTTATATGTGTATATATATATATATATGTATGTAAATAAATACACACACACACATATATATATATATATATATATATATATATTCACATATATACATATATATATATATATATATATATATATATACACACAGCTATACACATATTTAGATATGTGTATACAATACAGCCCTTTCCATTCAAATACCTTGGCATATACCATATACAATTTAACCCTTATTAAAAAAAAGTATATATATATGAATATTTCTTATCAGATAGAATAAATATGTAAGAATTTATTTTAATGTATTAATGTTGCGTTTGGTGCACATTTTTTTTTAACACGCAAGGTCTTCAGTCGCAATAACCTAACAAGTGTAACATTTGCAAGTTAGCATATCACAACTTGCACAAACAACAACGCACCACTTGTAATCTAGCCCATAGTGTTCAATAAACGTGCAGCTTCTTAAACCTTCCTCATGGTAAATTGGAATTTATTTTTTACATGCTCTATCTAAATTTGATTTTTTTATTTTTTATTCGATATATAGGAAATAAGTCTAAAACTACAAAATATTAGTTACAATTGTATATGTTAATTCTTAATAATCTATCATTAATACTAAAAACAAATGAGAAAAAATCCATGGTTGGGAAAGTTAATGAACGAGCAAATTAAAGTTGGCGTTTGGAGGTGTTTGAGCCATGGGATATATCCTAACTGTCAACGATGTTCAAACAATTCATAAAGCAGATTTATCTCCTTCCCCAGTTTGTTTATTCTGAGATTAGGTGAAATAAAAGATAAAGCAAAAAAATGGACTACTTCTGAGAAGATAAACCTGAAGGCTAAGTCTGTCTTCTCACTCAATTGGTCAACATGACCTTTGAAATAACCCTGGGAGAATTAAAGCGGCAAATTAAACTGTGATAGTCACCTAAAGCAAGACCTCTTGGCTGAGTGACAGGCAGCAGAATTCCAGAAGGAGTTAGAAACAAAAGACCTACTAATTGTGGATGAAAAATGTCAGAAAACACTTTTAACTGCAATAAAAGATAATAATAATAATGGTATAATTTTAATGTGATTTGGGGATTTTTGCACACTGCTACATATTAAATGCTATTAAACCTAGAATATTTACTTTTTAATATGTAATTATTCTATCACTGCACTGTTTAGAATAACAGAAACCTTTTTTATATGTTGTAGTTATAGCTGTAAAATAATGGTTTCAGGGTAATATATACTTAAAATATTGAATTCACATAAACCTATATTGCTTAGGGTATATGCTGGTGTTTAACCAGTCACCATTTTATTTGTCACAGACTAGTCTACTGCATGTTGCTTTATATAAATATGTTTTTTTCTGAAATCAGTATTAAATACAAACAAGTATATGTTTTATGTTGTCCTATATTTTCCTTGTTTTAAAATAATTCCAGGAACAGCTAATTATTTTAGTATTTAAATCAAATATGTGGAAAATAAGATCCTTTTTATCTGCTCCCAACTCCCTCATTTTGAATTATACCTGTTTTAGAACCAGAAATGTATTTTCAGAACAATCACGGCATGCTACTCTAAGCTGTTACTGTTCTGCAACACACGGATAAGTGATACTACAGTGAAGTTAGTGAAGTGTAACTCAGATGATTCCATGCTGTTCCTCTGTTTTCCTAATTTAAACACACATATTGCCTACCTATATTATCCATTCTCTGAGATAGTGCAGGATCATATCTATCTATCTAGATGAAATAAAATTAATAACATTAATATAATTAACAGAAGAAAAAACTAATAGTCTGATGATGTTAAAGATACATCATTAATAACTATTATGTATATATATATATATATATATATATATAGAGAGAGAGAGAGAGAGAGAGAGAGAGAGAGAGAGAGAGAGAAAGCGAGAGAGAGAGAGAGAGAGAGAACGAGATTGGGGGTTGTGATATTGATATATATGGGACATGCATTTGGACTGTTCGGTATTGAACAAATGCCAAATATGGCCACTATCAGCAACATTTGGCTGTTTTCGGAGCTGGATTTCTTCTTGTGAACGTGCAACACATTAAAAATCTGTGCAAATCCAGATCTATTGCACTTTCACAAAAAGAAATCCAGCTACGGAAATAGCCAAATGCCGCTGGAGGTGGCCATATTTGGCATTCATTTGATAAAGAACAGTCTGAGGGGCCGAATAATCACGCTCCGAATGGAAGGTTCACCGGAAACAGAAGTTATGAAGCAGCTGCTCTGAGGCAGCAGACATAAATCAACCTGATCGAATATGATCGGGTTGATTGACACCCCCTGCTAGCAGCCGATTGCCCGTAAATCTGCAGGGGGCAGTGTATGCTACATTGTATCATGTCCGCTCGCACTTTGAAAAATATGCCCCTGAATGTACATCCCATATACAATGCTCTCCACTAATATTGGTACCCTTTGTAAATATGAGCAAAGAGGGCTGTGAAAAAATTGTCTTTATTGTTTAACCGTTTGATATTTTGTTAAAAAAAATACACAAATATATTCTTCTCTCAAGGTTATCAAATTGCAAACACAACACAGGTTTATAAAAAAAAATGTTCAATATATGTGTGGCACAATTATTGGTACCCTTTTAGTCAAGTCTTCTCCTATAATGCCTGATGAGGTTAAATAATTACATGGCAAGGGAGCTGTGACCATTCCTCCATACAGAATCTCTCCAGATCCCCTCTTCATTTCACCCCACAGGTTTTCTATGGGGTTTAAGTCAGGGGATTGGGATGGCCATGGCAGGACCTTAATTTGGTAGTCTGTAAACCATTTTTGCATTGATTTTGATGTATGTTTTGGATAATTGTCCTGCTGGAGGATTTAAGCTTTCTGGCAGAGGCAGCAAGGTGTTCATTAAATATCTGTTGGTATTTGAAAGAGACTATGATGCCAAGTATCCTAACAAAATGTCCAGATCCTCTGGCAGAAAAACAGGCCCAAAACATTAAAGAGCCACCACCATATTTTCCATATGGCTACTTCTCTGAGTGCACCAAACCCACCTCTGGTGTTTATTTTGGTTTTATCTGATCATAGAACCCGATCCCAATTGAAGTTCCTGTAGTGTCTAACAAACTGAAGATACTTGAATTTGTTTTTGCATGAGAGTAGAGGCTTTTTTCTTGAGACTCTTCCAAATAACTTGTGGTGATGTAGGTGTCAGATTGTAGTTTTGGAGACTGTCTGACCCTAAGTCGTAACTAACTTCTGCAATTCTCCAGCTGTGATCCTTGGAGATATTTTGGCCACTCCAATCATCCTCTTCACAGTGGGTTGAGACAATAGAGACAAACGTCCTCTTCCAGGTTGATTCATAACATTTCCAGTTGATTGGAACTCCTAATTATTGCCCTGATGGTGGAAATGGGCATTTTAAATGCTTTTGCTATATTTTTTTATAGTCACTTCCTATTTTGTGAAGCTCAACAACCTTTTGACGCACATCACAGCTATATTTCTTAGTCTTACCCATTGTAATGAATTACTAAGAAATGTGGCCTATGTGTTACCTTATATTCATAGCCATGTGAAACAGGAAGTCATGGTTAAACAATATCCTGTTTCTAGTCACCCAGGTGTACTAAAAAATGTAATATATCAATAAGAATATAGTTCAAATATATTTTTCTCATATGAATTCATAGGAGTGCCAATAATTGTGCCACACATATATTTAACAAAGTTAATTTTTTTTGGCTAAACCTGTGTTGTGTTTGCAATTGTTTGATATCCATGAGAGCAGAGTATTTTGGTGTGTTTTTTGAACAAAATATAAAAATGTTAAACAATAAAGAAACATACACATATATACATACACACACACCTTTGAGCCCTTCCCAGAAAAAAAAACCTTGTCATATTATTTTATACTTTTATATACCTTGTCATATACCTTATAACTTTAAAAATTTTTTAGACATTTATTTAATAAATAAACATATAGTTTACATATAATATGCACATATATACTGTATATATATATATATATATATATATATATATATATATATATATATATATATATATATATATACAGTTGTGCTCATAAGTTTACATACCCTGGCAGAATTTATGATTTCTTGGCCATTTTTCAGAGAATATGAATGATAACACAAAAACTTTTCTTTCACTCATGGTTAGTGTTTGGCTGAAGCCATTTATTATCAATCAACTGTGTTTACTCTTTTTAAATCATAATGACAACAGAAACTACCCAAATGACACTGATCATAAGTGTACATACCCTGGTGATTTTGGCCTGATAACATGCACACAAGTTGACACAAGGGGTTTGAATGGCTATTAAATGTAACCATCCTCACCTGTGATCTGTTTGTTTGTAATTAGTGTGTATGTATAAAAGGTCAATGAGTTTCTGGACTCCTGACAGACCCTTGCATCTTTCATCCAGTGCTGCACTGACGATTCTGGATTCTGAGTCATGGGGAAAGCAAAAAAATTGTCAAAGGATCTGCGGGAAAAGGTAGTTGAACTGTATAAACCAGGAAAGGGATATAAAAAGATATCCAAGGAATTGAGAATGCAAATCAGCAGTGTTCAAACTCTAATAAAGAAGTGGAAAATGAGGGGTTCTGTTGAAGCCAAACCACGGTCAGGTAGACCAACTAAAATTTCAGCCACAACTGCCAGGAAAATTGTTCGGGGTGCAAAGACAAACCCACAAATAACTTCAGGTGAAATACAGAACATGTGGTGTGGCTGCTTCAAGATGCACAATACAGACGCACTTGAAGAAAGATGGGCTGCATGGTCGAGTCGCCAGAAGAAAGCCATTACTACACAAATGCCACAAAGTATCCTGCTTACAATATGCCAAACAGCACAGAGACAAGCCTCAAACCTTCTGGCACAAAGTCATTTGGAGTGATGAGACCAAAATTGAGCTTTTTGGCCACAACCATAAACGCTACATTTGGAGAGGAGTCAACAAGGCCTATAATGAAAGGTACACCATTCCTACTGTGAAACACGGAGGTGGATCGCTGATGTTTTGGGGATGTGTGAGCTACAAAGGAACAGGAAATTTGGTCAGAATTGATGGCAAGATTAATGCAGTATGTTATCAAACAGAACGCCTCATTTTCCACTTCTTGATTAGAGTTTGAACACTGCTGATTTGCATTCTCAATTCCTTGGATATCTTTTTATATCCCTTTCCTGTTTTATACAATTCAACTACCTTTTTCCCACAGATCCTTTGACAATTATTATTCTTTCCCCATGACTCAGAATCCAGAAACATCAGTGCAGCACTGGATGAAAGATGCAAGGGTCTGTCAGGAGTCCAGAAATTCATTGACCTTTTATACACACACACTAATTATATAACACATTATATATGTGTGTGTGTGTTTGTGTACATATGTATGTGCAAAGATATGTATATATATATATATATATATATATATATATATAAATACAAAAAAAAAAATATATATATATATATATGCACATTTATAAATATGTACAAATACAGTAGATACACCTTTGAGCCCTTTCCAGTCATACACCTCATATTTTTTTGTTTCAAAAATAGAAATGAAACAGCCAGCTGAGCATAGTTGTGTACCTGCAGTGCATTGCTACTTAACCATATGTTTAACACCTTTGCAGGGATTATATAGATATTATCAAGCAATAGTGCAGTAATTAAAATATTACATATTTATATCATGTACAACACCAACAATTCACCCAGCCTTAAAAGGTCACAAATACCTTGGGGTGAACCACTCTAATATGAACTCTACAGTAGACAAACAGCAGGAGACATTGGTTGTTACCTTTATAACATCAGTTTCACAACAAAACTGTTTGTTTGAGATAAACCAGACCTAGGTTATTTGTGAACACATGTAAGCCCTGCCTGTTTAGGATAAAGATTTTATCTTTTGATGTCAATCTTTGCCACTCTTTCTTTCCCATATAGATTGTAATGTATATATGCAATATTCAAATGTTTTACATTTTATATTCAAATTTTCTTTAGTCTACAGAAAGGCAACACTGTTCTTTCATAAGGGACCCTTGTAATACAAGGTTAAAATATCCCATGTGCTCATAGAGGAGTGGAGAGGTAGTGTGGATGTGTAATGGGTAAAACTGATTATTGCAGAAAAGATGTGGAAATATTTATTTTTCTAGAGCAGGGTTCTTCAAACCCAGTGTCATGATATCACATATCTTAGCAACCCTATTTGTATGCTTAGTCGTAATATACAACAAGATAGCGGCAATTTTTGGCAAAGTGACTAAAATGTGTGTACTTTATTTCTGATTGAAACTTTAACGTGTTGTATGAGTGTGAGCATGTTATTACCTTTTACAACTTGCACACCACACCATACAACACACACACACACCCTCATACAACACACACTCTCTCAAACCGCACACACACCACACACACTCCCATACAAGATACAAACTCTCCTACAACACACTCCTCTACAACACACAAGCACACACAAGTCTTGACACAGTAAACATGGTTTTGCGACCCAGTAATGGATCCGACCCATGGTTTGAAGAACCCTGTTCTAGATGATAGGACAGTGACCATAGGAAAAAAAAGCCTCTGTGGCAGTGTTCTCTCTAAAGACATATTTTGTGAGCGTCCCAGCAAAGAAACAGTTAATAAGGTAACCATACCTTGCTGCCTGCATTGTGTAGTGTTTGCTAACTGCAGGGTGTGGCTCACTAATTAACTGTTTCACTACTAGGCTACGCACAAAATTTGGCCTTAGATTAGGTACACTGCTCTATGATTGCATGCAGTGCAGCTGCAGGGCACATGCTGTCCATCATTTTATTACACTGAAGCATTTACATATTTATAGTTCATAGGTACTTTGGAAATCTAACTCAGCAATTACAAATTAAATATGTTTCCTGCAAACATTAAAATGTTAAATTGTCTTATGCTGGAAAAACTTTTGAAATAAATGTCCAAAAATGAGAACACGTAAATTAAGCTAATGCACTTTATTAAAACTACTGAGAGGTCATAAGAGTCACTCTTTAAATAGGAAATATCAAGTAATATTAAGCATATATTCAAATAACGTGTGAAACACTGCATTTCTATTTAGATTAGAATAAATCATGTTGTGCGGAAAATACAATTATTCATATAATGATGTTTTGAACAAAATAATCTATTAAACAAGTTTAAAGATTATTTTTTTTTAGCTCTTGAGTCAAATATCATGTGTACAAATTACATTTTACATACACCTATAAAAGTACATACACCTTTTAATAAACATTAAAAACTTAGGGACAATGTACTCAGGCAAGCAACTGATCTGAGTTCATTGTATTTAAAGATGCTGCAGGAACACCCTTTCAAATTGGCTGGGCTCTCTCTCCCACCCTGTACTGGGAGGTGGATTTCTACTGTTGCCACTGCTTCTTGTTTACATAGGTTTTCTACATGTGATTACTGCAGTACTGACATTTTCCGTATGGATGAAAGTTTCAATTGACAAAAGCGCATATTTTAATTAATAAAAAGGTAAAAGAGCTATTTGTAGGGGGGCGGAGCAAGCTCTGCAGCTGAATGGTCGCAGACTACCATAGCTCCGGCTATATATTACAAATAACTACATATTTGCTCAGCTCATTTTGTGTAACAATATCTGGTGCTCCATAGAGCTGGAACATGCAACCCAGGGATTGAAACAGATGCTGACAAGCAAAGAGAACCCACATCCTTTTTATGGAGCTTAGTGCCGGAGTTTCTCAAGTGCGGCCATATTGAGGCACATGTGGAGGCCTAATATTGGAAATGCCTAGTTGCGAGAGAAAACTCTTGGACATCCTAAATGAACAGTTTCTGCAATTGGAGCAGAGATTAATACTAGAGCTTACTTCATATGATGTAGACCCCAAGCAAACATCTAGACGACATGGGGCGCAGATGTGGGAGCTGACTCAGGATTCTCCAAGAGGATCGAAGCAACTGAGATCGAAGTGACCCAAACTACTTCAGAGGCTGCGTGCACAAATAATTTGTCTACTGCACACCCAGAGACTACGTCACCTTATAGTGCCCCAACTACCCCGCTTGATAATGGAGCGGAATGGCTGAGCAGAACTCATCATCTAAGCAGCCTAATAGCAGAAATATTTACCTGGTACGAATGTCCTTTTGTACCTGATGTGGCTTAGCAACTCCTGAGCAACCTGATTGTACGGGACGATCTCACATCTGGAACGGCAGAGGATAGTGGATGGCACGGTAGCCATAGTGCTGAGACAAACCTGATCACACAGAGGGTGTTTGGTGCACTCCAACCTCCTTATACGGCCTATAGAATTAATTTGGAGTCTTTTCAAGAAGCGGACTATGCCTTACACGTTAAGGAACAAATTTGCCCTATATGGCGATATGGGCAAACATGGATGCCTACCGCAACGAGAGGCACCGACCCCCGCGACGAGGAATGGGGTAAACAAGTGACCTAGAAGAGAAGAACCAGGAAGCAGGAGACCGGTCTGGGAAAGGTTGAAAGCCCTTAGAACTGTATGTTGTGATGCTCCAACTAGCCCCTAGAATGATTTGCATTTTAGTACAGACTGGTAGACGAATTACTTATATGATAACTACACATAGTTTGTGTTCTAAACCAGCCGCAAAATGGGTTAATATATTACATTTTGATATAATCATCCAATGGGGAAGATGCATTATATATAGTGATATGCCTTCCGTGCCTGCTTTCCCCCACATAGTCTCTGTACTCCTGTTCATTATTAAGCGTGCTTTATCTGTCTTTGTCTAGTTATCCCCTAATTGTTGCCTTGGCTGAGAGCAATATGTGCATATACCAGTTCTTTGTTTATACTGTTCCATTCACAAACTACCCACAACTTCATAAGCAGTGTATTAATTGTTACTGCCTGTTTCACATGACAGTTTAGCATTGGAGTATCTCTTTATATACCATACGTTCCTTATGTACCGTATGTACTGGTACATTTTATTTATGTGAATAACATTTATGCACCTTTACTGAGGAGACACTCATATGTATACCTCCTTGCCTTGGTTTCCTAACAAAGACATCTACTAGATATCTCAAAATGTTACAGTTTCCCATATATAGACCATTAATGAGATCTTAGCTGAATTTTTCACTAACATGAGTGTATAAAAGTCGATATAACTGACATAACTATATGGTATCAGCAGCGGTTATTACTTTATATTTGATATATTTATTGGCTGTGTCAATATTCTACATGGTTGGGGATGTGCTGCCTGCGGCCGGGGCGGTATATCTTTGTCTGTGGTTATTCTTATGCCAACATTACCAATGCCCTGAGATTTATTTCTCTTCTATAGTTACATGTGGCTCCTAGTGGATAGTGGAACTGCAATATATATTGCATTCTTCTATTTAATATCAGTTATGTATTTGCTGGCTATAGTACCCCTTTCCTAGATATAAAGGGTAAGCTAATACATTTTTCCCTTGGGTCAATCTACATAGTTGATAGTATATCAAAGTTAGAAACTGCCTCTTAGATATGCAACTCTCTATACCAAAATTTGGACTTATTTCTTAGTCCTGTTAACTCTTATCTACTTTGATTCAGCTGCGACTTTGGCACTCAGTATGTACTCAGAACTGACATGAGTCTTTACTATATACATATTGCAAACTATTAGCTCATAGGTCTTTACTCGGTACAATATCTCCTAGTTTCTACTATGTTTAGTTACATTAGCTCCAATAATACATATCCGCCAATTAACCCCCCCCCCCCCTATATTAGCTTATCAGGAACCCTGTCTTATTGCTCATTTTCTCCTTTCAAATCCCTCTCAGTACTCAATATCATATTAGGGGTTCATGAGAGGCCCGGTTCACTATTTAGGGATAACATTCCACTTCTTGTTCTATTATAGATGAAGGAGACACGCAAATATATAGATTGTCTTAAACAATATTATAAAATATAGTACTATATTATATAGTACAGACTAAATTATCTTGAGGCAGCCCTACACTTATAGATATTATATAGTCCTACAATAACTTTTTTGGATTGTTATATCTTGTTACACTTTATAAAAAAAAAGAGCTATTTGTAAACAATGTAATACAGACTTTCAGGTAAAATGAATGATTGGTAACACATCAAAGGGGGACCATGTTTCAGTACAATGTCCATTTAATCGGGTCAATGTCTGCAATATTAACCTATCTGCAGCTTATGCATTAGGTGCTTTTCATAAAGTTAGGTTTGACCCCATGTCAGCTACTTACAATAATCTTGATTGTAAGTTTGGAGAAGGCTGAAGAATTGCTTGCAAACAATTTGGGCTACAGCATAAAATATAAGACTTGAAGACAGATCAATCCTTTTTTCCATGCAGAATTTTTTTGTGTGTAATATTTAAATATGTTCTGCTACATTAAAGGGATAGTAAACTACAATTTTTTTTTTCATGATTCAGATAGAGCATGCAATTTTAAGCAACTTTATAATTTACTCCTATTATCATTTTTTCCTCGTTCTCTTGCTATCTTTATTTGAAAAAGCAGGAATCTAAGCTAAGGAGCTGGCTAATTTTTGGTTCAGCACCTTAATAGTGCTTGCTGATTGGTGTCTACATTTAGCCACCAATCAGCAAGCTGTACGCAGGTGCTGAACCAAAGATGGGCCGGCTCGCAAGCTTACATTCCTGCTTTTTCAAATAAAGATTCCAAGAGAATGAAGAAAAATTGATAACAGGAGTAAATTAGAAAGTTGCTTAAAATTGCATGCTCTATCTGAATCATGAAAAAAAAAGGGTTCAGTGTCCCTTTAGCATTTGCAATTTAGGCATATGCATGACTAGTATATTCATTGTATTCACTGCAGTGAAATACCTTACATTTTATTTGATACCGGTATCTTTTTATATGTGGAATTGGATATTTTGTTTTAACTTCACTTATGAAGTAAATACTTGTATTGATATCCTGAGTGTATGTTTTTCAAACCACTATTTATTTAGCACTCACCGATCGTATTTCTCTTTATTGAAGTCTTTGTTATAAAGTGGCGAGTATTTATAACACAAGAGGAAGAAGATAGGAGTGTTTATTCGATTTTGTTACTAATATTCTGGGAAGCTAATTTCCCTGAATATTCGTTCAGAAAAATTTGGCCAAATTTTTTTTTTCCGCGACTGCACGACTAGTGAAAGGATATATTTGTATTATTATATAAATGTATAGTATTCTACTCTTGAGTGATCTTCTCTAAAAATACATAAGGCCAGCATTACATTAACTAAACATAACACAAATCACTGTTGCATTCAAAATAATTTAGGCACATTTGGCAGACAATGCAACACAGCCTGTAAATAGCACAATTTTACTGAAACTTATATCCACTTTGTGTTAAGTGTACCCAAAATCAATTTAATACATGCTGGTACTAGACAAAGAAAAAAACATATTTTTCATTTTATGTTACGTCAAAATGTAAGAGATAATCGCTAAGTAAGTGCATTTTATTCAATGAGTAGGCGAATGCGCAAATAACCAATGCAAAAGAACGTTCTTTGTATACAGGAGTGCACTGTGAAATGTTTATGCAATATTCTATTTTACTATAATGGAAACAGTAAAACAGCATGAGAAAAATGTCATACAGTTCTGCCAAAATCTGGAACAAGCTGTATACTATATTTAACAATATTTGAAGATGATTGTTTTAAAAGTGCAATGAAGATTGATGACATTTAAAGAAAACAAAAATGCTGCATATATTAGACTTTAGTTATATTAGACATTAGTTATTTAGCAAATTTGGAAAATTACAAATTTTGCCATTTTAAGCAAATAACGATTTGGAATAGGAACAAAGAAATGAATAAACAAATGCTACAAGGGACGAAACTACTTTAGTGCAACATTTGGATTTGTTCATAAATCACATTTTCAAATAACCAATTGGTGCTGCACTATAGCTCATCTGCCAGCATTCTGACTGGGCTCAGTCTATAAACCTCTTATGCTCAGATTGCTCAGGGAAAGCCTAATCTTACATGCATTATAGTGAATATGTGACACACTATGGGCTAGATTACAAGTGGAGCACTAGACATAGCATGCAATCGATAAGGGGTAGATGGGATCTCTTTGCGTGTGTCACAAATAGTGCACATATTAAAAGTTGAATGTAAAAGCGTACACATGCATTTATTTGTTTTACTGTATATTTACTGTACATATTTTACATTCCAATGTTCTTCACTTACAGGATAATGTCATTTTAAATATATATATATATATATATATATATATATATATATATAATAGATAGTTAGATAGATAGATAGATATTACATGAACAGTAATATATATATATATATATAATTGAGTCCAAGTATGATTGAATATCTCCACCGGCATTAATACACATAACAATTATTTACAGTTGCTCCATATACTGGTATAGGAAAATTGTAGTCGTCTAACGTATATACACACATTCAATAGGGCTAGCGGTTTTCGTCAGGTATAGTGATCATAACACGGTACTCACATTCTGTGTTCTTCCCTGTGTATCTCACATACTAAAGACCTTGCACATACTGCCTCTCCTCCGTGTGCTCTGATGGCAATTTGCCAAAAGACGCTGTCACTGTACGCTGAAACCAGCGTGCTGCTCTCACTCCAAGTCCAGGCGGTAGCTGATGACGTCACTCACCCGGCAAACAGCTGTGTTCTCCTTTACTTGGTGTAAACAACTTGAAACAAGCCTGTACAAAGGCGATCTCCACCGCCCAATCACATGAAAATCCAAAACGAAAAACTGGCTCAAATTCCAAGGTATTAATTGTGTAAAAATAGACAGCTTAAAAGCAAATCACATATATGGCATAGGCACTTAGTAAAAAGGTAAGACTGCAGACGGGCATTCCATCTTACGCGTTTCGGCTATTCGCCTTAATCATAGACCATATATATATAAAATAAAAAGTACATTATTTTTTACCTGAAGAGCATAGGAATCCAACATGTGTTTTGTGCATCGTGCTTTGCGATTTAGAAATTAGTTGTTGAAATATTACTTATAAAATATATAAAAAATATAATAAAAAATATTAAACATACTGTAAAATATTCTAAATAATCAATAGAATATATCCATATATATATATATATATATATATATATATATATATATATGTATATATATATATATATATTATATATAATAGAATATATATATATTTATATATATATATATATATATATATATATAGAGAGAGAGAGAGAGAGAGAGAGAGCAATAGAACACTCCCAGCACTGTTTCTTTTTAGGAAAACATCCTTTATTAAAGTATCAGAGAATAAAACAACAGCTAAACCACCTCAATTTATACCACCTGTTATTAATAGATTAACTCCTTAATGTCATATGCATATCATCTTCTCTACGGCATACTGCCATTTAGTGGATATTAAACAGTAGGAACTCCACCTGTAGATTATAATAACAAAAAAAATTAAAAACAATTTCCAAAATTCATTACAAACTATACAATTTTTAATCTAATCTTGAAAAGAAAAAAAAAGAAAAATATACATAAGCAGATTTTACAAAATCAAATGTAAATCACAATCTCTGTTTAAACCTATCGGATAAAGGGTGCCTAACTGATGTATCCACCAAACCTCTCTTTTTTTCAGGAGGGTTTCCCTATTGCCCCCTCTCCTAAGTTTAGGGATATGATCAATTATCTGAAACCTTAATTGACTGACAGTATGACCTGCCATAGTAAAATGAGCAGACACTGGCTGTGTCATATCTCTATTTCTAATACTGGATTTGTGAGCGCTAATCCTATCTTTGACAGGGCAAATAGTTTCCCCTATATAGCCACGCCCACATGGGCATTTAAGGAGGTACACAAAAAAATCTGTATCACATGTATAAAAACCTTTTATCTCCCATTTTTTATTATCATTAATCTGGGCAATACAGTTTCCTTTAATCATTGAATTACATTGAGCACAACCCAGACATGGATAAGTGCCTTTCTTTGGGGTGGTTAGATAATTAATACCTCTCAGTTTATTACTCCCTACATCTGCACATACTAATACATCTTTAAGATTTTTTACCCTTTTAAATGATTGTAAAGTGTAAAGGTGGCCTTTGGAACTCAGCAACATCAGGGAGAGATTTACTAAGTAGGTACCAGTATTTTTTTAAGGACCGAAGTGATTTTACCACTATATTCATTCAATTCTGTACAAAATATCAACCTATTCTTAATTCTAAATGTCTGTAATAAGTTTATTATTTTGTTTATATACGGTAGTGTCCAAAAAATTAACCTTTGCTATAGAATACTCCAGAGTAAACTTTAAACTATTAGTGGCATTATTCAGGTGCTCTACATAATCTTGTAAGGACTCCAATATGCCCCCCACATGCCTAACACATCATCGATATAGAGAAGCCATATCCTACAATTTTCCTGATACAAATGATAAGTATATACATATTTCTTCTCAAGTTGACTTACAAATATGTTGGAGTATGAGGGGGCTACATTGGAGCTCATAGCTGTACCCTTCTTTTGCAAATTAAAAGTATCCTGAAATAAAAAATAATTCAAATAGGGTACAATACCCAAGAGATTCTCAACAAATTTAGCCTGGGGTAATGATAGTATAGCTTCTTGTTTAATTAATTCCACAAAGGCAGGAGAAATGCTACAGCAAGCACGGACCCGGAGCAAGCGGATATTTCGGGCTACTGAAAGTGAGAGGCGATGAAGTGGGGTCTGATGCCAATGATACGGTATGTAATGATACACCATCGATACATGATAGTTTTTCTCAAACAAATCTTATGGAGGACTATATATCTGGTCACCGCTCTAACCAACAAATGACAGTACATAATCAAAAGAACATTGTGATTAACATTTCAAAATATGTGTTAACACCAGTCGAGATTGAAGTGCTAAGTAAAGGACTTTTTTTGTCCCGCAAAGGGTATCAACACTTTTACTGTGGAAAAAGATTTATATAGTTTTTTTAGGTCACTTAGACTAAAGGCCCATTTTTCTACACATAGTGATTTGAATGAAAATATTAATGTTGGTACTGACACATAATCATGTTTTGATTTAAAAGAATTGGGATGATGGAATACATCTAAGTTTGTCCCTTGTACTATAAATTCAGGAGTAGAAACTTTTAGTAGGGTTTGTCCAACAAGATGTAAAATCATTAATGAAAAAGGCACAATATCATCCTGTGTAGCATAACATGTCCATAAAAGAAAAACAAGCTTTAGAGAATTTATCAAAAATCAATCTATTTTGATAAAAAAGTGCGGACAAGGGCGGTGCAGTTATTGTATTAGATAGAGAAAACTATATACAGGAAATTCTAATTCAGCTATCAGATGGTGGAATCTACCAAATTCTTGATGATGATCCTTTGTCAGAGATACAGAAAGAGATTAAGCACACTGTTGATAGAGCTTTAGAAAAATAAATCATCACCAAGAATGTGGCAACATTCCTAATTAAACAGGATCCATCTACAACGGTATTCTATACCCTTCCGAAAGTGCATACAAATTTAAAGGAACCTCCCGGGAGACCTATAGTCACCGGGACAGAGTCAGTTTTCTCTAATATAGCAATTTTTTTAGACAAAATTTTAAATCCCCTAGCCTCTAAACAGCTATCTTTTCTTAAAGATACTGACGATTTTCTGGGGAAAATTTGTGAGATACCTTGTACAGACACAGATATTTTATTCAGTCTCTATACAGCCATCCCCCATGAGGCTGGAATACAGTCAATTTTGGAATTTATTGAACAAGAAGCTATACTATCATTACCCCAGGCAAATTTTGTTGAGGATCTCTTGGGTATTGTATTCTATTTGAATTACTTTTTATTTGCAAAAGAAGGGTACAGCTATGGGCTCCAATGTAGCCCCCTCATACGCCAACATATTTGTAAGTCAATTTGAGAAGAAATGTGTATATACTCATCATTTGTAGCAAAGGTTAATTTTTTGGACACTACCGTATATAAACAAAATAATAAACTTATTACGGACATTTATAGCAAACCAACAGATCGTAAACCTTTGCTACATTTTGAAAGTTTTCATCCACAGAGGGTATTTAAAGCTATCCCCAAAAGTCAGTTTTGTACAACAATACGTAATGTAAAAGACAAGAGACTCCAGGACATAAGGTTGGAACAGATGGCTAATAAATTTTTAGATAGGGGATACCCAAGGGAGATAGTCACACAATGTAAATATGAATCTCTGAATAGTAGTGGGCCATAAAATGAAAATGATACCAAAAAGAATAGGTTGATATTTTGTACAGAATTTAATGAATATAGTGATAGAATCACTTTGGTCCTTAAAAAACACTGGTACCTACTTAGTAAATCTCTCACTGATGTTGTTGAGTTCCAAAGGCCACCTTTACAATCATTTAAAAGGGTAAACAATCTTAAAGATTTATTAGTATGTGCAGATGTAGGGAGTAATAAACTGAGAGGTATTAATTATCTAACCAACCCAAAGAAAGGCACTTATCCATGTCTGGGTTGTGCTCAATGTAATTCAATGATTATAGGAAACTGTAATGCCCAGATCAATGATAATAAAAAGGGAGATAAAAGGTTTTTATACATGTGATACAGATTTTTTTGTGTACCTCCTTAAATGCCCATGTGGGCGTGGCTATATAGGGGAAACTATTCGTCCTGTCAAAGATAGGATTAGCTGTCACAAATCCAGTATTAGAAATAGAGATATGACACAGCCAGTGTCTGCTCATTTTACTATGGCAGGACATACTGTCAGTCAATTGAGGTTTCAGATAATTGATCATATCCCTAAACTTAGGAGAGGGGGCAATAGGGAAACCCTCCTGAAAAAAAGATAGGTTTGGTGGATACATCAATAGGTTTAAACAGAGATTATGATTTACATTTGTTTTTTTAAAATCTGCTTATGTATATTTTTATGCTTTTTTTCTTTTCAAGATTAGATTCAAAATTGTATAGTTAGTAATGAATTTTGGAAATTGTTTTTAATTTTTTTTTACTATAATCTACAGGTGGAGTTCCCATTGTTTAATGTCCACTAGATGGCAGTATACCGTACAGAAGATGATATGCATATCACATTAAGGCGTTAATCTGTTAATCACAGGTGGTATAAATTGAGGTGCTTTACCTGTAATATACAGCATGAATAAGGGCTATGTAGGCCCGAAATGTAGCTGTTCTTTTATTCTCTGATACTTTAATAAAGTATGTTTTCCTAAAAAGAAACAATGCTGGGAGTGTTCTATTGCTCTATCTATACCTTTGGGGACTGCAGGACCCTTTTTCTCCCATGCACTTTACACAGTTGGATTGGATTTGGCGATACTATGCTGTACCTATATATATATATATATATATATATATATATATAAAATACTGATCATGTAAAATACATATCTATACCTATATATCTATAGGAATAGATGAATAGGTATAGGTATATGCATATATATATATTTCAGAATAAATAGAACATATTCTGCTATGCGAAGAATATTGGAATGTTAAATATTAATATTTCATGACAGGTTTAGCGTTCTTGAATATATGCGGTCAGGTTAGCACGCAAGTATGAGTATGTATTTTTTTAAAATAACGTTTTTACACTTCATTGACTATGAAAGAATAAGTTAATGTGGTTGTATTTTTTTTTTTTTTGCACTTGTTGGTTTTACTCACACGGCAAACCTTTTATTTTCAACTTGTAATGCGAGCACAATCCAACACTCACAAATAGCCTCTGTCTAGAAAAGTTGACGTGAGTGCCAATGCTATATTCTTGCCAAAAATCTAAATTCTTTTTCTGCAATTAAATAAATAAATAAAACCAGTTTTTACTGAATAATATCAGAACATTATACTTAAAGAAACACTGAACCCAAATTTTTTCTTTTGTGATTTAGATAGAGCATGAAATTTTAAGCTACTTTCTAATTTACTCCTATTATCAAATTTATCTTTATTTGAAATGCAAGAATGTAAGTTTAGATGTCGGCCCAATTTTGGTGAACAACCTTGGTTGTCCTTGCTGATTGGTGAATAAATTCATCCACCAATAAAAAAGTGCTGTCCAGAGTCTGAACCAAAAAAAGCTTAGATGTCTTCTTTTTCAAATAAAGATAGCAAGAGAACGAAGAAAAATTAATAATAATAGGAGGAAATTAGAAAGTTGCTTAAAATTGCATGCTCTATCTGAATCACGAAAGAAAAAATTGGGTTCAGTGTCCCTTTAACTGAAGAATCAACCATTGGGGGACGAATGCCCAAGTTGTGTATGTACCCACCCACCCATATGATTTATCCAACACACCTTTGCTATCCCAGCAGCTATAGCAGCTTTTAGATTTTGTTCTACTACAGTTAAAAAATATAAATATGTTGTACAAATAAAAAAGATTTCAATGTCAAACAATTTGTCAGAAACATTTTATATAATATTAGTTTTGTAAAGGATTTAACATTAAAAACTAATAAAAATATATAACACTCAGCTGAATGATAACCTGAAATACTCCAAACTACCAAGAGACCCAACCCCGAAATTCAAGTCTGAAATAGACTAATACCTGAAGGGAGCTTTCGAGGATAACTGGATCGATCAACAGACTCTATCATATCTAATAACGGAAAACCCAAGGTCACCAATCTTTTATACCTTGCCAAAAATCCATAAGGATCTAAGAAAACCACCAGGACGCCCCATTGTATCTGCAGTATACTCTATCTTACAACCCCTTGCTACTTATGTAGACAGTCTGTTACAACCTTTTGTTCAAAATATGAACACATACATTAAAGATTCAGGAGATGTGATCAAATCCCTTTAAAATCTGAAAATAAATACCAATGATATGCTAGTGACCTTTGATGTCACTAGCTTATACACGGTTATCCCCCACCCCAAAGGCCTGGCAGCGATCAGAAGACAAATTCTGAAATACCCCTATATAGGGCCACCTATGGAATTCATTCTGAACATACTGGAGATTTGCCTCAGGAAGAACTACTTCTGGTTTGAACGACAGTTATATCTACAATTGATGGGGACAGCGATGGGGTCCAGCGTGGCCTTATCATACGCTAACCTATTCATGTCAGAGTTTGAGAATAACGGGACTGAGTGCTTCAATAGACCAGAGATCTTATATTTTAAAAGATATATAGATGATCTGCAACTACAAAGATGGTTCGATGAATTGAACAGCAAGCACACTACCCTGAAATTCTAAATGAACTACAGCAAAACAGAAATACAATTCCTAGACCTGAAAATATATAAGGATAATAACAAACTGGGTACAACCTTATATAGAAAACCGACCGACAGGAACTCACTCCTAGAAACTTCAAGCTGCCACCCCCCAGCACTTAAAAAAGTGCTTCCCAAGTCACAATTCTATAGGGTACGGAGGAACAACACGAATACTGAACAGGCAGAAATTCAAACCGAAGAAATGAGACAGTGCTTTATTGAAAGGGGCTACTGTAACAAATTGTTACAACAACACATCTCTACGTTTAAAAAAGGCATCATTGGAGATACACCAGATGAGGGTAACAAGAAAGAGAAAATGACTATGACTACCACCTATTCAGCGGACAAGAATAAGTTCTCCACCATACTGAGAAATAACTGCAAGATACTAAGATCAGACGAGACACTTCCTTTCAAATTGATGGATGTACCTAGAATAGGTTTTAAAAAAGGAAAATCACTCAAAGATATACTACAAAATACTGATCCCCTACACTGCTATAGCTCCAAAACATGGTTAGAAGGGAACAAACCAGGCTGTTATAAATGCAGCGGATGTACTACCTGCAATGGGCTACAAGCTAGGAAATTCTTTCACCACCCAAGGCACAAAAAGAAGTATCTCCATAAGCATAGGATGACCTGTACAACCAAGTATATAGTCTACTTACTGTTTTGTCCATGCAGCTTGTTTTACGTCGGTAAAACGAGCGATGACCTAAGAACCAGGATGGCGAATCATAGAAGTGCGATACGCACAGCGATTAAGAATCAAGACACAGACCAGCCAGTGGCCAGACACTTTCTACAGAGTAGACACAATGTATTAGACTTGCGCTACACCATTGTTGATCACGTGCCACCCCTACAAAGAGGAGGAGATCGCAATAAAATACTTTTGCAATGGGAAGCGAGATGGACATTTGAGCTTGAAACTCTGAGCCCTAAGGGTTTGAATACAAAAATAGAATGGCATAGCTTCATGTAGCTATAGCAATTTGTATTTTGGGTCGTACACCCTAGCATACTGTTTATTCCCGTGTTTATTCCTTTGTGTTCCCCCTATAAATTGTCTCCCTTTGTCTTTTCCTGATTTTCCCTTGTTTTTTCACTTGTTTATTCCCTATATTTTTACCCCCTGTTTTTCCTTACTCTTTCCCCCTCTACATTTTGCTCTTCTGTCTAAGAGTTGTACTATGTCATTCTCTTTTGTCTAAATGTTATTTGTTTTATTGCTCATTTTTTATTTTTTATTGCTCTTTATTCTGTGCTTCTACTATGTGTTTTTCTTTTTCTTTTTTCTTCTCTTTTTTCTTTTTCTTCATATGTTGTTAGCAGTTATATCCCCTTTCAGACTTATGTAATTTGCCCGCATAGATATATGACATGCATAGTATTTTACTGTTAGTCATTATACTTTTGCCTATGGCCATAGAAGTTGTTGTTGTGTTTATGAGTACCTCAGCAGTCCGCCCATATTAAGTTGTAGTTGTTGATTATGGATGTATAGTGTTAGCATAAGAGCAACATTGTTTGTATCTAATTAGCCACGTTGTTTAGTTTAAATATGTTTGGCTGGTTACTAAGGCTACGGACGACTCCCCTAGTGACTCATGTATGTGCCTGATGTTTCCAGCTGATTCAAATCACTTGATTATGATTAGTAGGTGGTTTTATGTTCACACATGTGTATTTATATAAAGGTTGCTGTTATTTACTTTCTTGTTATCTCTGAGGAAGGATGTAATACTCCGAAACGTCAGTGCCTGCTTCTTTTTATTTTGCATGCTTTGCCTGCTGCAGCACCCCGGTCAAAGATTTGTGAGTGCCATACTCTGCCTGGAATTATATATATATATACCGGTATGTACATTTCAACAGATGCCCCAAAATGAACTTATCATTGACATCTACCAATCAATAATAGTATAGAACTTTATATATGTTTATGCAAATACCATAATCCTTTGCACAACTACTGAATGAAAATAAAGCGCTTATTTTATCTACCATATCTTCAGTATTTCATCATTGTGTTTTGTTAACCCGTTGCCTCTTTCTATTCTGGATTGGTCTCTTTAATTTCATAACACAGATACCTTTGAATTTAAATGAGTCTCAGAGCCTAATCAGATTACATAGGTGCTCTGTTTGTCAGGATGAAGTTGTTTTTCAATCATTCGTGCTGGAGTTTTCCTACTACGTTCTTTTTCATTGCCTGATGCTGACGTCCTTAAATTCACTTCTTATGTTCATTTTGTACATAAAATGTGTACTGAATGAGGCTCCATACACTTGGGAAATCATTGCAGTTCTGTAGTAACTCACGAAATAGGCACATGCATTAATCTCACATGAACTATAGGATTTCATGTTTGTTGTAAGTCTAGTAACAAATTAAATGCTATGTAACTGCCATGCATGATAACCCCTGCCAAGCAAAAAGTCAATACAAAACACAGATTGAAGGGCAGTTTTGTGTTCATAGCTTAAATAATTTATTTGAAGAAACAAATAAAAACTCCATCTTTGAATTGTTTTGAATGACAGTTTCCTTGAAGCTGTATGTTCTTCGTGAGGAATCTAATGCATGACTGAAAATATGTGTTTACCTATACGCATTTTTAAAATGAGGCTTACATTACTACATGGTTTGCTTTGCACTAGGTAAAATGATGGGCTTCAATATATACTTTAACTACAACAGTAGGTAGGTTATAGGGCAAATTAGTTTTAAAAGTATCCTTTGTATGAGCCATTGAAAATGTTAAAATGGAACCAATAGGATTATTGTAACTACCCCTAAGAATGGAGGATATTCTAATACGTATATCAATGGCCAAAATGAGCATATTCATTATGTATTGCCCCCTTCCTATAGTTAGAGTACATATCACTGTGGCATCCGCTTCTTTGCTTTGTTTTTAATTAGCACTGCATTGTATTTTTCGATCCAGCCAGCTGAGTGTATATGTGGCGTCCCGGTTACCATGACTACTTACTCACGCAGGCCTGTAAACACGTGGACGGTAAAGCTGTGACATCATTTCCAGAACGCCAACGGCAGCAGTGAGGTTTGGATCCAGGGTGGCGGGTATACAGTAAGTAAATGTACACTTCTTGTATTGTAATCTTGTCTGAAGACGGGGGTAACCCCGAAACGTTACAAGTTAAATAAATATTCATTTATGTAAAGACCCAGTGAGTGCTGCTTCTACTTGCATCTCTTAACCGCAACATGGCGCAAGACAGCTTCAGGAAGCTTCAGCACTCTCAGCTGTTATGTTACAACCAAGAGCTGGAGCTCCTGAAGCTTCAGGCATCTGCCGCATATGTTGCCGGAGCGCGATCGGTGCTCCGCCTCCATATGAGGCCAGATGCCTGATCATTACAGATGGTGACAATGTGTGTGTCACCGTCTATAAAGATCTTCTGCTGGTGCCGGTGGGAGGTGTGGGCAGGAGACGGGTAGGCAGCTTAGCAGCGGAGGGGGGAGGGAAGGCCCTACGCTACAGAAAAAAAAGGGACAGGGAGGGATGGGGCAGCTACACTACAGAAAAGGAGTTGCTACAGAAAAAAAAGGGACAGGGAGGGATGGGGCAGCTAACCTACAGAAAAGGGGTTGTTACAGAAAAAAAGGGACAGGGAGTGATGGGGTAGCTATGGGGCAGCTACATTACAGAAAATGGGTTGCTACAGAAAAAAAGGGACAGGGAGCGATGGGGCAGCTACACTACAGAAAAAGGGTTTTGGGGTGCAGGGGTATTAAATGGCGATCGTGGGAGGGGGGAGGTGGTGGGACCACTACAGAAAAAAAGAAGATACAAAATGAAATAAAAAAGGGGTTTATAGGTACTGGCAGACAGCTGCCAGTACCTAAGATGGCAGCAATAGTTAGAGGGGGAGGGTTAGAGAGCTGATTGAGGGGGGATCAGGGAGGTTGGATGGTTAGGGGATCCTATCCTAGGAATAGAGGGATTGGGATTAGGGAAAGAGTGATTAGGGATAGAGCTATTAGGGATAGAGGGATTAGGGATAGAGGGATAAGGTTAGAGGGCTAGGGGGATAGGGATTAGAAATAGAGGGATAGGGATAGATGGATAGGGATAGAGGGATAGGATAGAGGGATAGGGATAAATGGATAGAGGGATAGAGAGATAGGTATATATATATATATATATATATATATATATATATATATTGAAAATGTTGGCCAGTGCACAGGGGCTTTAACACTAGTTTAAAATAAATAAATAAATAAAATGGAAATTGATTAATGTGTATTACCTAATGTGTTGTGTAGACAGTGTTATTTTTACCCAGAGCTGGAGATCTACCAAAAAGCATTTTGGAAAGGTTCAGCTAAAGCAATAAAAGTTATTACCAGTAGTTTGTTAATCACTTAGATATGGCATTGAGTTTAACCCCTTAGGATATAGAGTATCCAGTAGTCTATAGGTACATTGGGCTTCTTTTTGGAGGAGAATTCTGTTTCTGTCCCCACCTCTTCTTGGTTTGGGTTGATTTGCCAGTTTGGCAACTGGAAAATCCCCACAATGACAACTGCAGGTTCACACACTCACACTTGGGAAGAGGGGTAAGTCACAGGGTATTTAATCACTTTAAGCATAGTGTTTTTTGTCTGAGGAAGGGGATTCAATATCCCCAAAACATCACTCTTTTAATTTTAAATCCTGTGAGTGGTTGGACTTTGCTACAGAATATATACATAAACATAAACATATATATATATACAGTATATATATATATATATATATATATATATATATATATATATATATATATATATAGAGAGAGAGAGAGAGAGAGAGAGAGAGAGAGAGAGAGAGAGAGAGAGAGAGAGAGAGAGAGAGAGCAAAAATACAGTGTTTGTTTCAGATTAAAAAATAATATAATATTTTTTTTAGTTTATTGTCCCTATTGGTAGCCTCTCAGGCTGCTGTGCTACAGTATTTTATTCCTGAAACAATTTTAGGCTTAAAGGACAAGTAAACAGTATATTTGCATAATCAATAAATGCATGATAAAGAGACAATGCAATAGTACTTAGTCTGAACTGAATGAGTAGTAGTTTTTTTTCTGACAAATTTCAGTTATATATATATTTTTCCACACCTCCTATATCATGTGACAGCAATCAGCAAATTGAAAATCCATATACATATATTCTGTGAATTCTTGCACATGCTCAGTAGTAGCTGGTGACTTAAAAAGTGTAAATAGAAAGACTGCACATTTTGTTAATGGAAGCATTGCATGCTCTATCTGAATCATGAAAGTTTAATTTTAACTTCAGTGTCCCTTTTAAATTCTCATATTGTCTTTTTGCTCCATTTACTTACATTCTAACCTGTGAACACATCTTTAGTCTTAATTTTTTAATATGTTCTGTTCCTTTTTGCTTGATTTGTTTAATCTACTTTATAATTAGCATTAAGCATGTGTCATTCCTTTTAGTCATGCCTGCACATGCATAAAAACAGTAAACCGTGTGGCAAAGCTAGTGATTGGATGACACAAAAAAATGTCATTAGAAGAAAAAAGAAAATACTCAAACGAGGGGGGCGGGGGGGGAATGAAGGTGAGGAATATGGGCGTAAAAATATTTAAAAACAATTTTATTGAAATAAATATATTTAATAGATTCTCAACAAACAAAACAATTATTGTGTAATAAGCAACAAATTAAACGTTGCCATAACTTTAACACTACTTAGGGACAAATATCAGGATAAGCATTCAGAAATTAGCAGGGTGCATTAGAAAAAAATGAGAAAATCCACAATTTTCTGAGCTAAGTTATATGTAAAGGGGGCAAAATAAACAATCAAAGTATATTGCAAAGTTGTTTCATTATGAATAATAGAACATTTTATATACAAACCTCAAGGTGTTTACTGTCCTTTTAAGCCTAAAAATTGTTTCAGAAATCAAATACTGTAGCACAGCAGCCTGAGAAGCAACCAATATGTTATGTTTTTTAGGGAGAAAAAAATCAGCAGTAAAAAAAAGGTAGTTGTATGTACATTAGCTGCTTCAAAATGTGAGGCAACATCAAAATACAGCAAACTCGCTAAAATGGATTTGAAGAAAAAAAAAACTAAACTTATTGATCTGGATTCATTAAAGCTTGCTAGAACTATGAGATCCCTGAGGTCTTTGAAAAAAAAAAAAATTTTAAAGCTCTCAAGTTCACAGAACAGTGTTTTCATTCTTTTTTTTTTATTTCTAAATAAAAAGGAGAAACATGTGCAATACAATTTAGAACTCAGTGAAATAAGAATTTGACTTGCTTCAAACTTCAAATTGTTCTGTGTTGCAATGCTATGTAGACAATTGTTATTAAAGAAAAAAAAAAAGCTATAACTTTATATAGTACTGTATTGCATTTAACATAAGGTCTTCAATTTGACAGGAAAAAGTGATCCTTCAGTTTGTTTGAAATTCTTGAAATATGAAGCAAACTAAAAAGTTTATTCAATAGATAGATAAATGGATAGATAAATAGATGATAGATAAATAGATAGATATAGATATGTACTCTCTTTAAATGTAAATAACTTGGCAGTGGTTACTCCATGATAAATCTTGCTGTTCCATGTATGATGTATTTAGTCTCATGCTTTTTTGTAAGAAGCAACATTCAGGTAGCATGAAGTTCAGGCCCTGTCCTTGTTGCATGCTGGGAAGTCTAGCTTCTGTGAGATCTGTGGAGTCCTGGCAAGCTTCAATGAATCCAGGCTAATTTGCACAGCCCAGTAACTATTCCTAAAAGAGCAATAACATTGCTTTATCTTGAGGATTAATATATGCAGTTAGGTAGTTTGCTGTCCTGTTTTATACAACATAATGGATGAGTACAGTAGTAAAAATACTAGAGATGTGTGCATGTCATTATAGACAGGGTTGTAAATATACAAAACATATACAAATGCATGTGAAATATAGAAGACAGCATGTCAAAACTTAAGTCAAACTTAAAGGGCAGTCAACACAAAAATTGTTATTGTTTAAAAAGATAGATAATGCCTTTACTACCTATTCCCCAGCTTAGAATAATATACTTTATAACCTTTAAACCTCTAACTTTCTGCCTGTTTCTAAGCCACTAAAGACAGCTCCCTGATCACATGCTTTTTTATTAGCTTTTCACTAGAGGGGAGTGCTAGTTCACGTAAGCCATATAGATAACATTGTGCCCACGCCCATGGATTATGCACAACACAGCACTAATTGGCTAAAATGCAAATCCATAGATAATAAATAAAAAGTCATGTGACCGGGGGCTGTCAGAAGATGCTTAGCTACAAGGTAATCACAGAGGTAAAAAGTATATTAATATAGCCATGTTTTTTGTGCAAAACTGGGGAATGGGTAATAAAGGGATTATCTATCTATTCAAAAAAACATTACAAAAAAATTAGTTGAATGTCCCTTTAAGCATGGCTTGAACTAACAACAGAGAGAGCAGTAAAAGTATAAATATTCAAACATACTAAAGAATTTAAGTTCAGAAAGATGTTTAAATAAAACTAAACAGAAATATGGCTAAATCCTGGGTTAAAGAGCACAAAAGTAATATAAAAAAAGCATGATTTAAATGAAAAGCAGTGAGGACATGGAACTTTTTTCCAAGAAATATGTGAATAATTAATACAGGAATGAAGAAAGAAACCACCGCTCGAATGGATAAAAAATAACATTTATTAGAATACTTAAAAAAATATATAGGACAGCAAGCCACCTATAAAAATAGCAAGGGGAAGCGCAGCACATAGGCTTACGCATTTTGGCTATGATTACGGCAGTTTGCCGAAACGCGTAAGCCTATGTGTTTCGCTTCCCCTTGCTATTTTTATAGGTGGCTTGCTGTCCTATATATATACAGTATATATACTTTAAGTATTCTAATAAATTTTATTTTTTATCCATTCGAGTGGTAGATTCTTTCTTCATTCCTGAATTTATCTAACCGACCTACCATGCTCACTAATCTGCTGCTACCACAATAAGATTGGTCTACAGACACACACACAGGATTACATCATCAACGGACGCGTCGAGGAAACCGGTCCGGGAGCATCAAGCATGCATGATGGGTGGGTTCAGCGGACAGCATGGAAGCACCAAGTGTGCACAAAGGATTTCGGCGTCCAGCTGCAGATGTGAGAGACCCTTCCTGATGCCAATGAAAGGTGGAATGGAGGTATGTGTTTGCCTATTACGGCATCTCATATAATTTGAGGATTGTTAATAGCGTGTGAGTTGGCTTTGATTACTCTGTCGCCAGGCAAGCTAAGGCTGCAAGCAGGGTAGAAAAACCCTAAGGCAAACTCTTTGACTATCTACTCCTTTGACAAAGTACACACAATTATCCATAAAGGGGTTAACAGAAGTGTGTGAACTACATGGAAAATGTACCAATCCTATCTAATAGACATTTAAAAAGAACTGTACAACAGTACCAAGTTTTTATTATAGCCAAACATATTTTCTGAACTTTTGTAATAATAATTAATACAGACTGGGAATTCAACCTTGCCTTTAAAAGCTATTTGACAATCAAGAATGTAGAATAAAGTATACAAAAATAAATAAATACATACATAAATACTATTAAAAAATATTATTATTAGTACCATCATTATATCAACATAATTCTTATTAATAATAATACTAATACTAATAATAATAATAATAATAATAATAATAATAAAATAAATAATAATAATAAAAATAATACAAATAATATTATTAATAATAATAATAAAAAACAACAGACAAAACTAGATAGACAGAAAAAGTTCTCATCTAATCATATTTCTATGCTATTTCTGAGTTATTCTTAAATTATGATTAAAACATTTTTAAGATCTGATAAAAATGGACCACTGATTGGTGCTAAAATATAAATGAAATACTAGGAAGCTCATTTGTTAAAAAGTAATGGCATATTTGAGCCAGTGTCACCATGAATTTGGCAACTCTATAGAAAACTATTTTCTTTCTTTCTTTGCTTCCATTATTCTTTCAAATTCTTTTTTTCATTCTATTTTTTTCTGGTTAGTTAAAGGCTAACATAGAAAATTGTTATAATCAGGCTTTCAACGACAGATACAATGGCAAGTGCTGATTTAGCACACCAGATAGAATGCTAAAAATGGCACAACAATGCACAGCCTTTGCATCATACACGCTAGTTAGTGAAAAGGGAGAAAAAAAACATCTCTGTTGCCTGCACCACAGAATAATATTAATTTTAGATCCAAGCACCAGCTGAACCCAGTGGGCATACTATCATAACAGATCAGGCATCTAATGCATCAAATCCAACAACACGACTCTTATAATTGCATAACAGTAATTCATTCTAGACTGCAGATATCTAAATTCAGTTAGCGTAACCAATCCACTAATTTGCTTCATTCCTTGCAAATTTAATTTTTTTTTTAAATTGAGTAAGGTCAAATCTTATATTTCTAAGAACAGCTTTGAAAAAGAAAAAAAAAAAAAATCTAATTTATTTTTAACTCATGAATGTAGTTTCATCATTGATGGAGCTACAGAAAGAAAGAAAAAAAGAAAAAAAAAGATTTTTCTATTTTTTTATTTTTTTTTGTAATATACATACCTTATTATTTTGTGTGTTAAATTTAAAGCGAAGGTCAAGTCCGTTGCTCTAGTTTAAATTTTTATACTTTACATGTGAAATCAGCATGATGTTCAGTGATCAAAATCTTGTAATTTATTTTTTTCATTTAAAATTTTAACTTACAATTAGCCTCCGTATTACCGCAATTGTCCGCCCGTCATTTTCCCTCTATTGATTGACATCTTTTTTCATTCTTACAGCCAATTCCTTTACTTCCCCCGTGGCGTCCTGCCCCTTTTTTCATGCGTCATCAATCTCTAGTGCGCATGAGTGTAACTGTGGCTATCATCATTGTCTTCATGCTCGTGCATGATAAGCGGGTGCGTATTAGGCTGTATGTCTTCACTTGATACATTGAGTCACTCTACTACTCAGCGCAAGCGAAGAAAGCAAGCAAAATAACAGTGTCGTTTCAACTCAAAAAAACAGGGAACTATCGTTTCACCATACGCCCATAAATAATGTGGAAAATTTGTACGCATGCGCGAATGTGTTTAAAATACGCATGCGCATATTGAAACTGGTGTTGTGCACGAGCTTTGAAGTGACGTGGTGAGCTTGTTGATACGCTCGCTACGTCACTAGATGGAAACAAGGAAGTGAAGCAGGGGAGGAGTAAAGATAAGAAACGGCGGAATTATATATATATTTTTTACTCGAAAATGATATACTTTTATAAAAAAATATGTTAGCGACTATAATACTTAGGTGATAATGTTTACATGGGTGCTGTGAATTCAGGTACAATTGACCTTCACTTTAATTTAGGAAAAAATGTTGATAATTTATTTTTATATGAGTTTGTTTATATGAGCCTAACTAGTTTTACTATTCAATAAAAGATACCAAGAGAACAAAGCAAATTTGATAACAGAAGAAAATTGGAAAGTTGTTAGAAATGGCATGCTCTATCTGAATCATGAAGTTTAATTTTGACTTTACTGTCCCTTTAATCCACTCTTAGGGGCCGATTTATTAAGCAACGTATGCTGCTCATTCCACGCGAGCCTTCTTAAGACCGCTGCTCCTTATCCCGTCCGCCACCTCTGATGTAGTGCACTGCAATCATCGCAATCAGATAAGATCGTAATGATTGACACCCCCTGCTAGCGGCCGATTAGCCGCGAATGTTCAGGGTTGGCATTGCACAAGCATTTCACCAGAAATGCTTGTGCAATGATAAAATGTCGACAGCGTATGCTGTTGGCATTTATCAACGTCGGGCAGCCATGATTTGCTACAGCAGATCATGTCCATCCACCATATATTAAATTGACCCCTTAGTTGTTACTCTTTGTGTCTATTAAATAATACACATTTAAAAAATGTATAATACCTCATTTAAAAAAATAAATAAAATAAACATGTATATAAACATTGTCCAATTTAAAGTTATTATTTAAAAAAAAAAAAAAAAAAAAAAATATATATATATATATATATATATATATATATATATATTAAAGGGACACTGAACCCAATTTTTTTATTTCGTGATTCAGTTAGAGCATAACATTTTAAGCAACTTTCTAATTTACTCCTATTATCAAATTTTCTTTATTCTATTTGTATCTTTATTTGAAATGCAAGAATGTAAGTGTGGATGCTGGCCCATTTTTGGTGAACAACCTGGGTTGTCCTTGCTGATTGGTGGATAGATTCATCCACCAATAAAAAAGTGCTGTCCTTAGTCCTGAACCAAGAAAAAAAAGCTTAGATGCCTTCTTTTTCAAATAAAGATAGCAAGAGAATGAAGAAAAATTGATAATAGGAGTAAATTAGAAAGTTGCATAAAATTGCATGCTCTATCTAAATCATGAAAGACAAAAAATGTGGGTTCAGTATCCCTTTAAGCATGGTGACAGTAATGTTTTATAAAATATGTTTCAAATTTCAATCTGAAAAGTCAGAGCTGTTAAACATTTGTTAGATAAGATTATTAAACATATCATTAATATGTAGGCAATGCAATAATGAGAAAATGCATGACTTGCATTTCTGGAATAGTTGAATTTTAACTAAAAAGAATATGAATACCAAAAGACAGGGGCAATTTTACCTTAGACTCTGCAAACCTTGAGCTTGTAAAGTACATAATGATTCTATTGCTTATGTTTAACTTATCCGTGTAACTTTCATCCATTGTCCAGACATCATACAGTGTCATTACAAAGTGAAATCAAAGTGTTGCCATACTTCTGCCCTGCAATATGACCTTCTCTTCTGCTGAAAATTGGCTAAATCCTTTTAGCATTTGGTTGGATTTGTATGAAATAATATCTCAATTCTTTATTTTTTATTTAATCTACACTTCAATCCTTACCATTGCCCTTTTGCCCAACAAATACATTTATCTCAAGGGACAAATCTCAAAAGAATTGGTATCTCAATTGTCATATGTTCCAACATCAAAATAAGATCTTTGCCTTTTTTATGTAACTATGAACACACCACATTTTTAAATCACAAAACATTTTCTTATATCTTATATCTTATAGCTTACACAAAAATATTCTTGGAAAACCAGAGCAAAAAAAGTCAGTATTTAGAATGAATTCAAATGTCACCCATAGTTTTAAAATTATATATTTCCAAAGATTTAAAGGGACACTAAACCCAAAAAAAATTTAAGCAACTTTCTAATTTATTGCTATCATCAATTTTACTTCATTCTCTTGGTTTCTTTATTTGAAAAAGAAGGCATCTAAGCTAAGGAGCCAGCAAATTTTTGGTTCATGCCCTGGACAGCACTTGTTTATTGGTGCTGTCCAATCAGCAAGGACAACCAGGTTGTGAACCAAAAATGGGTCGGCTTCTAAACTTACATTCTTGATTTTCAAATAAAGATAGCAAGAGAATGAATAAAAAATTGGTAATAGGAGTAAATTAGAAAGTTGCTCTAAATGGCATGCTCTATCTGAATCATGAAAGAAAAAATTTGGGTTCAGTGTCCCTTTAAGGATACACTTAAATTACTCAAATCAATATGCTCATCAATAATTATCACACAGAGCCTACACCAGCAAGAAAAAAAACTATAGGGTGTATTAAAAGGGAACTTTGGGATGTGCCTACATTTTGCCAACACTGTTCTCATGTCAGCATCACTGTTTTGAGTGCCTTTCTTTTATTGATTTATCAGAAAAAAATCCACTGCTTATTTGAAATTTCAGAGTAGGTGTTATCGCATTGTCTTTTTGTTATGCACATGTTTGCAAATTAGCATGTGGGAGTATGAAAACTTAAGAGTTGATCATGATTGGAGAAATTTAACATACCAAAATATACACGGAATAGGTGGGCAGAGCTAATCTCATTCCAGTACCATCTTTTGGCTTCATCTTTTTGTAACAATAAGTAATAAAGAATAAGCATTGGGTCTAGACTGTCTTTCAACCAATAGGAAAAGCTTTCATTCTATTGATTGATTGGACTAGGAATTAAAAAATCAGCCAATAGCAATGCAAGGGCACCCCTATATAAGGGGGAACCTCGCATGCAAGCTTCAATTTGCAGCGGGGACCCCATGAAGGAGGATTGGATGGAACAGGATTGGATGGAAGACAGAAGATGGAAGAAGAAGACATTGGCATGAAGATTAAGAGAACAGCCCATAAAGAAAGATGAGGAGCACCGCCAAAGCTGTTCACATAGTACTCGGAGTCAAGTTGGGTGAGTAGAAACTTTGGGGTTTAGAGTAAGGATTCTTTTGAAGTAAGTTTTTTTTAGGTTATTTTTTATTAGAATAGGGCTTTTGTTATGGGTAAAAAACTACTTTAGGGCACTGCCAAATATACCCTTCTAAGTGCAATGCCCGACCAAATGCCCTTATCAGAATAATTGTTAGAGTAGTTTTTTTTAAAGATAGGCTTTTAATTTGGGGGTGGGGGTTACTTTGGTATTAGAATAGGGCTTTTTGTGCCAAGTAAAAGAGCTTATTCTCTCTAGGGCAATGCCCTACAAAATTAAATTTTAGGGCAATTGTTAGAGTAGATTTTAGTGTTAGTATAGTGTTTTATTATTTTGTGGTGTTTTTTTTTTTTTTTAAGGGGACTTTAGTTTTAGGATAGGCATATAATTACCAAAAAGTTAGAGAAAATGAAAAAGGATCAGTAGTTCTTATTTGCAAAGATAGGGAATTCAGCACACTCAATAGTCAAAGAATTTTAGTTTTAAATTCAAGTACATTTTATTTCACATGTGAAACTCGGAAAGATCATGAATAGCACTTCAAAACAACAGTGATAAACCAAAATTAATTTATTTATAATAACATGTGGAAAGAATAAAAAATAATAACAAATAAAAAGATTAATTACTGCTAGAGACGTCTCTTAGAGGATTAACATAGCTGAAAAACTGTCAGTTTCTATAAGGAAACTTACAAAACCTCCATCAGAGAGCAACCCCACAAAATTATTTCAGGAATATGTTGCCATGATATAAATAAAGGGTGGCAGCTTATGTCTTATTGCGGAGATGCTGAAATTAAGGATATCCTCCTGAAATTACGGAGGTTTTTGGGAGCTGCTTTTTGTTTTTCGGCAATTGATGTGCTGATAAGCACCTGGATTCATGGACATTGCTGGACACTTATGAGACTGTGAGTGAAATCGTGTTTTGTTTTGTAGCCAGCAATTTATGCAAAGTTGTTTGCTGCTTGAAAGTATTAATACTTAACACGCAAGGTCGGATTGATGTGGGTCTGTTTTGCCTAATCAGCACAATACGCATTCCAAGGCAGATCTTAAACCAAGTGAGACCTGCATCTGTTCATTTGATATGTTTCCTACTTTGGACAGTTTCTGAGGTTATTACATAGATCCTTTATTTATATCATGGCAACATATCCCTGAAATAATTTTGTAGGGTTGCCCTCTGATGGAGACGTTGTAAGTTTCCTCATAGAAACTGACATTTTTTTAGCTCTTTATGTTTATCCTCTAAGAGACGTCTCTAACACAAATTCATCTATTTGTTTATTCTTATTCTTTTGCATGTGTTATTATAAATAAATTAATTTTGGTTTATCACTGTTGTTCTGAAGCGCTATTCATCATCTTTCCAAATTTCACACGTGAAATAAAATGTACTTGAATTTAAAACTAAAATTCTTTGACTGTTGAGTGTGCTGAATTCCCTGTCTTTGTAAATAAGGACTACTGATCCTTTTACATTCTCTTTAACTTTTTGGTAATTATACAGTTTATAAGTGTCTGCACCTCTGATTATTTAAAGGTATATCTACTTATTTTTAATAGCCCTCTTCACCATACTGTTTCTTTAGGATAGGCATAACTGGGGGTTTTATTTATGGTAGTGCTTTAGATTTTTTTGGTGATTTTTTTTTTTTTTTGTGTAATTTTAGTGTTTGTTATTTTTTAGAACCTAAAGAAAACATGTAGAAACCGTGTTTGGTTTCAGTGAGTGCACTGCACTGTCTGTACTGTGTAGGAACACTGCAAATACACCCCCGCATACACACCCGCTGAAAGTGCTTACAAGTGGCGATGTCAGTAGACTTTTGCAGAAGCCGCGATCCCTATTATTTCTTATGGGAGACACATTGCCACTCTTCAGCACTGTGCACTTCCGCCCCCTTTATTAGAATATATCGACAGACCGATGGACTGCAAGGCTGACAAGGCCTAAATAAAGGAAAGAAATTAAGGAAATCCGGTACTTCTTATTGCACTTTGTAGAAACACGGCTTTATTGGCAAATAAAAACAGGTAACAGCAGCTCCAACAATTAATTGCAGCAAACAACAGCACGGGATGGTGGTCACTAATCCTGACGCGTTTTGGCTTCCCACGCCGTAGTCATAGCATGATTAGTGATCATCACCCTTGGTTTAAAAAGGTGTCACTTACACCCTATTGGTTAAAATGTTAAATACACCTCCTGTGCCGTAATGCTTAAAGATTATACATTTAAGGTAAAGCCTCTATATGGGGCAATATAACATGACTGTTAGTATTCATAATATATGTGTATTCATATTAGTATACCTTAATGCCTCAGTTTTACATAACAATGTATTTCAATTTGAGTAAAGCTTATGTCAATCTAATACAAATGTTAAAGATTAGTTAGGTCAGAATATGATATGAGCAATGATATGCTGTTAGAAAAATGATGGCATTTATAAATTACAGTTAGAAAACGGGCAAATGAATTGGTTCCATAAAGTTTTGTCTCAATCAAAAAATATCAAAAAAGATATTATACACAAAGTGTGAGTATATGTGGAGAGAATCACATGGTGCCAATTTAAGTAACTTATGTCTCACATTATACATCATTTGCACACTACAATACAAAATATTGTTTTATATTATGTGCTGCATATTTCTCATTCAGAAACATAGATGTGCTGGATAGACCCTAGTGCCAAAAATTAATGAGATTAAATTCACTGTTTAGCCCAAAAGGTCTCCTTGTCTTAAGCTTCAGTATCCAAAAGACCTCTTCTCTGGCTAATAATAAATCCCTATCCCCTCCTCTCTGGGGAGATGGGACATGTTTTACAATGGTCCAATTTAGAGAGACAGAGCTTTTATTGTGAACATATGAAAAATGTGTAATCAAGGGTGTAGTGAGGGTACCTATTTTAATATTGTTAATGTTCTCACATACTCTAGATCTGACTTCTCGTGAGGTCATTCCTACGTATTGCAAATTGCATTGTGTGCATGTTAGAAGGTAAATTACATAGGTAGCCCTACAATTAAAACATCTCTTATGTTCAAAAGTCTCTCCAGTCATAGTACTAGCAAAACCATTTCCCACGGATAGATGGTTGCATGCTATACAGTCAGTATAGTGACATCTAAAGACCCCCTTTGTGCTCAGCCAAGAACTTGGGGTGTCCCTACTCCTAGCTCTAAGCATAGTGGGTGCCACTTTATTACCTATTGTGGCCCCTCTTCTAAAAGCAAAACAGCAGCCTTTTCTGGCTACATCAGCTAAGCCTTTGTCCGCTAGAAGTAAGGGAAAATCTTTGGAGAGATTACAAATCTCCCTATACTGGTCACTGTAAGTTGTCAAGAATGTTGTTGTATTTTGTGTGTAGCCCTTAGTCTGGTCACTACTTTTATTTGTCACCAATAGTCCCTATCTCTTTTGCTTATCTCTTTCTTTATACCTAATACCATTTTCTTGAGGTAATCTCTAGAGACTAGCCTGTCTGTTAACTCACTTGCTTGTGTCTCAAATGTGGATTTGTCAGAGCAGTTCCTCAATGTCCTGACAAATTGTCCCTTGGCAATTGCTTTAAAGACTCTGCTTGGATGGTTACTCTTAGCATGTAGTATTGTGTTTTTGGCTGTGGGTTTGCGGAATACACTCGTGGATATACAGCCTTTTGTTCCTGATGC
Source organism: Bombina bombina (assembly GCF_027579735.1). Classification (NCBI taxonomy): domain Eukaryota; kingdom Metazoa; phylum Chordata; class Amphibia; order Anura; family Bombinatoridae; genus Bombina; species Bombina bombina. Next base: position 950,855,778 of record NC_069500.1, on the reverse strand, counting down.
TACCCCTGTTAAAAACACATCCAAGTAATTCATTGTATTTGGATTGGTTTCAAAAGTGAAACTTAGGTCTACATTTGTGCTCCCTCGTCATCCTATACCTCCACGTACTTGCAAGATTATCTGAGTAGGAACAAATTATGTTTTGTTTGTTCTTTGCATATTTAATTGGTATTTCACAATGTCGCTAATGTAAAGAGCTTATATAAGGATTCTATACAAATAAAAATGCCTATATATCTTTACATACACTTGTCGTCTTGCACTGTTTCTATTAATGTATATTATGAATACTAGAGACCATGCAGTGAAAGAAGATTCTAGGATTTATTTTATTTTAGATATAAAAGGTAAACAAACACTAATTAGTGTTTAAGAGAGATAATTATATAAGAAAATGCTGCCTGCTACTATGAATTTAAAAGCAGTTAAAACAGTGAGGGATCTGGGTAGACAAAATCCAAATGAGAAATCTACTTTTTTTTTAAGATCTCAGTTAAATGAGATGGAAAGAGTTCAGAGACTGAGATTACACATATCTTTAATGTCTAAAAAAATAACAATGAAAGCAGTTTAAGCATTATGGGGGAAATAAAACTTGTGAAGATATAAAAATAAAGTTTATACTTCATTAAGTTTCTAAATTGGCAGCAAAATTTGACTTAACGTGAATGATATTCCTACCATATGCAGTAGTAAGCTTCTTAGATGCTAAAACAGGATGAAAAATAGATTTTACTACCTTAGTGCAATAACATGACATATCCTCACGTCATTCATCTGGGAACTCCCAGCCAATCCAGTGCTAATAAGCGTTTGTTTACTAAGCAGGCTTTTGTATTATTATAATATATTTCAAAGGTTATTCACATTCCACTGGGTACCCAAAGTGGTTATATTAACCCCTTAATTACAGTGGCGTACCCTGTGCATCACATGTTGCGAGTTTTTAGGGCTGTCACAGCGCGGATCTTGCTGAGAGTAGCAAGACCATGCTATTTCTACAGGCCTCATTCACATGCTGAAATAGCATGTTTTCGTCGCTGTTGGTGAGACCTGAGCTATGATACCCATAAATGCCAAACACACAGAGTAGGTTGGCTGTTGTTAAGGGGTTAAAGGGGCATTTAAAAGCTGGGCCCAGCTACAGTAGCATGATTACTAATCAGCATACTATTTTGTTGTTGTTTTTCTCTCCTGTGTCTGTAGCTCGCTTCAAAGCCATTCTCTGATTTGAATCCCTACTGGTGCAGATTAGTAAAGCTCTGCTCTTTACACTGGGTGCCATCTGTGACAGAAGTGCTGCACATTCACAGATCAGTAACACTGTTGTCTTTTCACAAGACATATTAGCATGCACAATACAGTTTTGCCATGGCTTCATCATTATGCATAATACCCAAGGACTTTATGTAACATTTAAGCTGTGGCAAAAAAATGCAAAAAGGTAAAGCTTCCACTCTCTATTGTGCGAGCTTAAAGGACCATTAAATTGACCCCCTTATTCGAGACTCCGTTATTCTAATAAAGAACACACCACCAAATGGGGTAAAAAGGCCACAGCTTGTTTTATTAACAGATTCTCATAACATATAAACAAACACAGTTAAATAACCCCCATAATAAAATTAACATTAACAATCCCCCCTCCTTGGGGCTTGCCCATTAACTCATTGTACTTCCCTGCTGAATGTCCCCTAAGGAACCGTAATAGACCTCTCCTGCATGGCAGGAGGTACCCCGGCAAACTCCACAGACCACCAAAGGCAAGCCCCGCCCACCAGGCTGCGACAAGAATTAACCTCCTCAACCGTAAACTTAGGGAGGGAGGGAGCTTCCTCTCACCGTCAGGTCCGGATAGAAGGTGAGCCTACTTCCTGCTCACAGTCTCTCTTAAGCCCTCTCCTGAGCCCGCCCCCCCTACCAGAAACCTAACTGCTCCCACTCACTAGCCCTGCTCTGGGATCAAATGCCCTTCCTAAATAGGCATTTCTCCAGGGCTGGGAATAGCAGAATTGTATAATAAAGTGAAACATGACAAAAAGAAAATGCAACAGCACTTACCATCTTTGCTGACAAATTTAAAAATGTCCTTCTATTTTCCCAGACATCTGTATCATTTGACAGGAAACAGCTGTGGTTAGGAGCGTACACTACTGCACCAATATAGACAGGCTGACAAGCTCCATCTTCAGTTTATATTCTTATCTGAAGTAACATGAAAGCACACTAGACTGCTAGAGTAGGATTATGGGGGCTATGTGGCCTTTGACAGACATCAGTGAAATGTGTCCACTAGTTTTTCAATTTGTTTCCATAAACTCAACTTGTTTAAAATGAAACTAACTTTGGACAACTTAAAAAGCAGCAAAGTTTTACTGACTTGTGAGCTGATTTGTAAAAACTCTAATTTGATTTGCTGTAAAAAAAAAAATCTTGCTTCAACTGACTTTACTTGTATTGCTACTCAGGGCTGGCTCTTGCTACTTCAAACAGTTTAAAGAAAGACAGTTAGAAAATACTCCTTATGTCCCTTAGTATTTCAGTTTTTAAAAGCTTAAAGGTAACCATGGTATTATAACTTTAAAAGGAGGGTTTTTTGACACCATGTAGGCCATGACATGAGATCAAGTTTAGGACAGAGGTGGGGTAGAGAAGATGTTATAAGTTAGGGGGTAGCAGAAGTTGCCTGTCATTTATAATCTGCAGTGCAAGGAGTAACTTCTGCATTCTATACCTCCCTTCCTGTTGGTGTTTAACAGTTGGAAAATGTTGCTGCTTAAGTGGCGAGTTCTTTTCCCTGAGGTTAAAAAAACTTGAGGTTTGGTTATGCTACCCCCTGTGTTGGGTTTTAGGAGGATGCCTGGCTTGAGGAAAGCACCAGATTGAGAGAAGAGGGTGGCTGGTTGTGAACACATATAAAAGTTTTAAAGGGACTGTACACTGTAAAATAGTTTTTCCTTGAATGTGTTCACCATGATTTGTTATACCAGCTGCATCATATATATAAAATGTATGTTAAATTGTTCATGTATGCTTATTTTGCAAATTAAATAGCTGAATTTGCTCTTTGAAACCACAGCCCATCATTATATAATAGCCTTGCAGTACGATCAGATCTTGTTATCTTATCACTCAAATGCTTCCCTTTCTTATCTCTGTCTCTGTACAATACTTAGGGCTAGATTTATCAACGCTGAGGCGTACAGGGGCGCGTATACGCGCCCCTGTACGCCTCAGCTCTCCTATGGCGGGGCAAAATTACCCGCAGGTAATTAACATTGCACACGAGCGCAATTTTGCGCTCGCGTGCAATCCCGCCCCCTGCCCGTGCACAGCCAATCACGCGCGGGCAGGAGCTGTCAATCTCCTCGGTCGGACTCAACCGAGGAGATTGAATTTCACCACAATAGAGGTGGCGTAGATGTTAGGGAAGCAGCGGTCTGGTGAACGCTGCTTGATAAATCCCGGCGAGCAAGTTCTTGAGAGAACTTGCTTCCGTAGGGGCTTAATAAATCTAGCCCTTAGAAAGAACAATTGAAAATGAAAATTTTAGAGCTTTCTCCTCCACCTCCCTCCATGAGTGTAATTTCTTCTGCTGGCTGTGTTTACATAGTTTGTCAATAGCCTATACCTAGGTATATACTTTTTGTATAGGTAAGGATACTACAGGCTAAATCAGCTATTTCAAATGCCAAATATAAAAGTTAAGGAGCTATTTGTAAACAATTTAATACACTTCAGAAGGCAAAATGGATTATTGGGAACAAATTTAAGGAGAGAACATTTTTGGGTAAACTGTTCCTTTAAATGTGGTTGATTGTAAATGAATGTGTTACTTATTCAGATGTTAATAAACATTGACTGCAACCATTACACCCTATCCCAGGTTTTGTGTGGTCATTTGATTACAGAAATTGCACCTAATTAGGGGGGGGGGGGCAATAAAAATGATTGCTGGGTAGATTATTTAAAATGCATTTGTACATTTATTTTTGTGATGCACTAGTTAGTTAAATGTATTTTTAGAATTTTATTTTGAAGGGGACATGTTTACATTTTAATCATTTTACTTATTTTTGTAAATGGTCCTATTTAATGTTCGAACAGGGGTCTCAAACATTTACATTCTAAACTTGTTATAATTAGGTTCTTAAATCCTTGATATATCAAGTATGTGTAGAGTAGGCAACTGGAAATCCCAGACTTTAGTGTGTGATGTGGCTGGATTAAACAAGTCCTCCTGAAGTAGCCGCAGAGCACTTATCCCATAGATTATGTAGCTGTTACAGAAGAGCAATGCAAACATAATGTTCTCAACTTTTCATAATCCTATGGCGTCACCAATATCTGACAACATTTTTCTCTATTTCCACTAAGCTACCAAACAATTTAGAAGAAAAAAATATATTTTATTAATTCACTTTAAGCATTGCAGAAGGCAAAACCCAAAGCTTCCACAGCACATCTATCTGGATTTCTAAATTTATCAAACACTTCCTTCCTTCCTCACTCTCTCTCTCTCTCTCTCTCTCTCTCTCTCCCTCTATCTCTTTCTCTCTCTCTTTCTCTCTGCCTTTCTTTCTCTCCCCTTTCTCTCTCTCTCCATTTATCTCTCTATCTCTTTCTCTCTCTCTCTCTCTCTCTCTCTCTCTCTATCTATCTCTTTCTCTCTCTCTCTCTCTCTCTCTCTCTCTCTCTTTCTCTTTGCCTTTCTTTCTCTCCCCCTTTCTCTCTCTTTCCCTTTATCTCTCTCTCTCTCTCTCTCTCTTTCTCTTTGCCTTTCTTTCTCTCCCCCTTTCTCTCTCTTTCCCTTTATCTCTCTCTCTCTCTCTATCTCTCTATCTATCTCTTTTTCTCTCTCTCTCCTTCTCTCTCTATCTCTTTCTCTCTCTCTCTCTCTCTCTCTCTCTCTCTCTCTCTCTCTCTCTCTCTATCTATCTCTTTTTCTCTCTCTCTCCTTCTCTCTCTATCTCTTTCTCTCTCTCTCTCTCTATCTCTTTTTCTCTCTCTCTCCTTCTCTCTCTATCTCTCTCTCTCTCTCTCTCTCTCTCTCTCTCTATCTTGTTTTCTCTCTCTCTCTCCTTCTCTCTCTATCTCTTTCTCTCTCTCTCTCTCTCTCTCTCTCTCTATCTATCTCTTTTTCTCTCTCTCTCCTTCTCTCTCTATCTCTTTCTCTCTCTCTCTTTCTCTTTGCCTTTCTTTCTCTCCCCCTTTCTCTCTCTTTCCCTCTCTCTCTCTCTCTCTCTCTCTCTTTCTTTCTCTGTTTCTCTTTGCCTTTCTTTCTCTCCCCTTTCTCTCTCTCTCCCTTTATCTATCTATCTATCTATCTATCTATCTATCTCTTTCTCTCTCTCTCCTTCTCTCTCTCTCTCTTTCTTTCTCTCTTTCTCTTTGCCTTTCTTTCTCTCCCCCTTTCTCTCTCTCTCTGTCCCTTTATCTCACTCCCTCTCTTTTTTTTCCTTTCTTTTAATTGTCCTCCTTCCATCGCACTGAACAGGTGGATTACAATTTTTACCAGAAATATATTAAAAACAATACAAGATTCCATAAATCTTATACATGGCTACATAAATTGGTACAGGGGAAAACATGACCAACTCTTAATATATTACATCAATATTAGATACATAATAAAATAACTGTGCATGCTGTATACTATTCTGTTTTAAATGAGGTGATTTTTCTTCTCATAAACAAATAAAATAGGCAGAAGTGTTGACACATCTAGGTGATTTTTAAATGCAAGAAAAATACATTATATTTATAAGAGAAAAGTTTATATTATGAATGACAATATACGTGATTATGAACAGATGAGAACAGAGAAACCTTTGTTTTTACTGTACTCCTGTAACAACCAGAGAAGCTATGGCATAATTTCAATGAACATGTGTACCACTGAAATTTTAATTTCTAATGGGAACAAAGTCCTCATTCCTTTGGTATGTTAATTTATGCAGTATTTTGTGTTCATTATGCAGTTATTGTAACCTTGTACACTACTGCAGACTATAGGGTCTATTCATTAATCCTTTTTTATTTATAGTAACCTTGTGTTGTACTGCATATTGTAGGCTATTAAAAAAAAGCCAGCAGAAGTTGGTCAAACTTGGCTGAATCAAGCCAGTTAAAAGTCAAACATTTCTCAGAAAGGTGACTTGTTAAACAATAAAATAAAACTTAACTTTGTAACAGCTTGGAAATTAGTCAGAATGGACCAACTTGTAAAAGGACCTCACAAAACATCTGAATGACTGGAATGTTTTAGAGATTTTAGTCAACTTTACCAACTAGAAACTTTGCAATATATTATATCATCAATACAAACAGTACTGGGTCATTTATAATGACTTTGTAAAAGACTTGACACTTTATTTTCAAAAATATGAATTAAATAATTAACTGTATCTGTGTCACGCTGCGCCGCTCTAGCTGTTGCTAGGGGCGCGGCGTCTCCTTCCTTGCTCGTTGCCTAGGGCTGTGTCGGGTCTGGATGCGTGATGCGCTGACATCAGCGCCGCACGCTCCTCTCCCTGTACTGATGCCGGTCAAGCTGTGGCGCAAATCCTACGCCTATCTAAGTGATCCTAGTACGATCTATCACTGCGCAAGTATAGGTGTTACTTTATGTGCTCCTGGGTGTGATAGATCATACTATTCTTACTGCTTACTCGATGCCGGGATAACAAGACTACTGGCCGAGTTCGGTCTGATAGAGGAATATGCCACGAGCACTACAATCTGGATTAAAAATTTACACCTGGGATTTACTATAATTAGGATCTTAAAGGGACAGGCTAGTCAAAATTAAACTTTCATAATTCAGATAGGGCATGCCATTTTAAACAACTTTCCAATTTACTTTTTTTCATCAAGTTTGCATTGTTCTCTTGGTATTCCTTGTTGAAAGCTAAACCTAGGTAGGCTCATAAGCTAATTTCTAAGCCCTTGAAGGCCGCCCCTTATTTAAATGCATTTGGCAGTTTTTCACAGCTAGATGGTGTACGTTCATGTGTACCATACAGATAACATTGTGACCACACCCAAGGAGTTACAAGTGAAAGGGCACTGATTGGCTAAATGCAAGTCTGTCAAAAAAACTGAAATAAGGGGGCAGTCTGCAAAGGCTTAGATAAAAGGTAATCACAGAGGTAAAAGGTATATTAATATAACCGTGTTAGTTATGCAAAACAGGGGATGGGTAATAAAGGGATTATCTATCTTTTTAAACAATAACAATTCTGGAGGAGTAGACTGTCCCTTTAAGCCCAAAATATAAGCAAGTTAGCAGATGACAAATATGTGACTTGAAATGCTTAACATTTCAGGAATGGATTAAAATGGACAGTCTACTTAAAAATGTCATTGTTTAAAAATATAGTCCCTTTAATACCCATTCCCCAGGTTTACATACCCAACACTGTTATATTAATACACTTTAATCACAGTGGTAAAAAAGTGTATTAATATAACAGTGTTAACTTGTATCTAAACCGCTGCAGACTGTTCCCTTATCTTAGTTCTTTTGACAGACTTGAATTTTAGCCAGTCAGTTCCGACTCCACGCAAGTGAGTACAATGTTATCTATAAGGCCAACATAAACTATTACTGTCTAACTGTCTAAATGCACTGAAATATGAAGTGGGATTCAACAGCTTAGAAATTAGCATATGAGTTTACCTAGGTTTAGCTTTCAAAAAGGAATACCAAGAAAATAAAACACATTTTCTGATAAAAGTAAACTGGAAAGTTGTTTAAAAAGTAAATTTATGCTTACCTGATAAATTGATTTCTTCAATGATACGACAAGTCCACGGATTCATCCTTTACTTGTGGGATATTATCCTCCTGCTAACAGGAAGCGGCAAAGAACACCACAGCAGAGCTGTCTATATAGCTCATCCCTTGACTCCACCCCCCAGTCATTCGACCGAAGGTATAGGAGGAAAAAGGAGAAACTAAAAGGTGCAGAGGTGACTGAAGTTTTAAATCAAAAAATATAATCTGTCTTAAAATGACAGGGCGGGCCGTGGACTCGTCGTATCATAGAAGAAATCAATTTATCAGGTAAGCATAAATTTACTTTTCTTCTATAAGATACGACGAGTCCACGGATTCATCCTTTACTTGTGGGATACAATACCAAAGCTACAGGACACGGATGAACGGGAGGGACAATACAGATGCCTAAACAGAAGGCACCACTGCTTGAAGAACTTTTCTCCCAAAAATAGCCTCCAAAGAAGCAAAAGTATAAAATTTGGAAAATTTGGAAAAAGGTATGAAGGGAAGACCAAGTCACAGCCTTACAAATCTGTTCAACAGAAGCATCATTTTTAAAAGCCCATGTGGAAGCCACTGCTCTAGTAGAATGAGCTGTAATCCTTTCAGGAGGCTGCTGTCCAGCAGTCTCGTATGCCAACTGGATGATGCTTTTCAGCCAAAAAGAAAGAGAGGTAGCCGTAGCTTTTTGACCTCTACGTTTTCCAGAATAGACAACAAACAGAGAAGATGTTTGACGGAAATCTTTAGTTGCTTGCAAGTAAAACTTCAAAGCACGAACCACGTCCAAGTTGTGTAACAGACGCTCCTTCTTAGAAGAAGGGTTAGGACACAGAGAAGGAACAACAATTTCCTGATTAATATTCTTATTAGTAACAAACTTAGGAAGGAATCCAGGTTTGGTACGCAAAACCACCTTATCGGAATGGAAAACAAGATAAGGTGAGTCGCATTGCAATGCAGATAGTTCAGAAACTCTTCGAGCCGAAGAGATAGCAACTAAAAACAGAACTTTCCAAGATAGAAACGTAATATCTATGGAATGCATAGGTTCAAACGGAACCCCTTGAAGAACTTTAAGAACTAAATTCAAACTCCATGGCGGAGCAACAGGTTTAAACACAGGCTTGATTCTAACCAAAGCCTGACAAAACGACTGAAGGTCTGGAACATCTGCCAGACGCTTGTGCAGTAAAATTGATAAAGCAGATATCTGTCCCTTTAGGGAACTAGCTGATAACCCCTTCTCCAATCCTTCTTGGAGAAAGGACAAAATCCTAGGAATCCTGATCTTACTCCATGAGTAGCCTTTGGATTAGCACCAAATAAAGATATTTACGCCATATCTTATGGTAAATTTTCCTAGTGACAGGCTTTCGAGCCTGAATCAAGGTATCTATGACCGACTCAGAGAATCCCTGCTTAGATAAAATCAAGCGTTCAATCTCCAGGCAGTCAGCTGCAGAGAAACTAGATTTGGATGCTGGTAACGGACCATGAATGAGAAGGCCCTGTCTCAGTGGCAGTTTCCCGGTGGCAGAGATGACATTTCCACCAGGTCTGCATACCAAGTCCTGCATTTGATTCTGGCAATCAGACGAGGAAGGAGAGGAAAAGGAGGAAACACATAAGCCAGGTTGAACGACCAAGGTACTGCTAGAGCACCTATCAGTACTGCTTTGGGATACCTCGATTTGGACACGTAACAAGGAAGTTTGGCATTCTGACGAGATGCCATCAGATCCAATTCTGGTGTGCCCCATTGATGAATCAATTGTGCAAACACCTCCGGATGGAGCTCCCACTCCCCCGGATGAAAAGTCTGTTGATTTAGAAAATCCGCTTCCCAGTTCTCCACTCCTGGGATATAGATTGCTGATAGATGGCAAGAGTGAGTCTCTCTCCATCAAATTATTTTGGAAACCTCTATCATCGCTAGAGAACTCTTTGTTCCCCCTTGATGATTGATACATGCTACAGTCGTGATATTGTCCGACTGGAATCTTATGAATTTGGCCAAAGCCAGCTGAGGCCACGCCTGAAGCGTGTTGAATATCGCTCTCAGTTCTAGAATATTTATTGGAAGGAGAGTCCACACACCCTGTGCCTTTAGGGAATTCCAGACTGCACCCCAGCCCAATAGGCTGGCGTCCATCGTCACTATGACCCATGCTGGCCTCCGGAAACACATTCCCTGGGACAGATGATCCTGTGACAACCACCAAAGAAGAGAGTCTCTGGTCTCTTGATCCAGATTTATCTGAGGAGATAAATTTGCATAGTCCCCATTCCACTGTCTGAGCATGCATAGTTGCAGTGGTCTGAGATGCAAGCGAGCAAATGGAACTATGTCCATTGCCGCTACCATTAATCCAATTACCTCCATACACTGAGCCACTGACGGCCGAGGATTGGAATGAAGAGCTCGGCAGGTGGTTAAGATCTTTGATTTTCTGACCTCCGTCAGAAAATTTTTCATGTCTAACGAGTCTATCAGAGTTCCCAGGAATGGAACTCTTGTGAGATGGACAAGTGAACTCTTCTTTATGTTCACCTTCCACCCGTGAGATCTTAGAAAAGCCAACATGGTGTCTGTGTGAGATTTGGCTAGATGGTAAGTTGATGCCTGAATCAAGATATCGTCCAGATAGGGCGCCACTGCTATGCCCCACGGCCTTAGAACCGCCAGAAGGGACCCTAGCACCTTTGTGAAAATTCTGGGAACTGTGGCCAACCCGAAAGGAAGAGCCACAAACTGGTAATGTCCGAATGGTCTCCATCTTGAAGGATGGGATTCTAAGAAATTTGTTTAGGATCTTGAGATCTAAAATCGGTCTGAAGGTTCCTTCTTTTTTGGGAACCACGAACAGTTTGGAGTAAAACCCCTGCCCCTGTTCTGCTTTTGGAACTGGGCAGATTACCCCATAGTATATAGGTCTTCTACACAGCATAAGAACGCCTCTCTTTTTGTCTGGTTTACAGACAACCGTGAAAGATGAAATCCCCCCATTGGAGTAGAATCTTTGAATTCTAGAAGATACCCCTGGGTCACAATTTCTAATGCCCAGGAATCCTGAACGTCTCTTGCCCAAGCCTGAGCGAAGAGAGAAAGTCTGCCCCCTACTAAATCCGGTCCCGGATCGGGGGCTGCCCCTTCATGCTGTCTTGGTAGCAGCAGCGGGCTTCTTGGCCTGTTTAGCTTTATTCCAGGTCTGGTTAGGTCTCCAGACTGACTTGGATTCAGCAAAATTTCCCTCCTGCTTTGTGGCAGGGGAGGAGGTAGCAGGACCACCTTTGAAGTTTCGAAAGGAACGAAAATTATTTTGTTTGGCCCTCATTCTATTTGTCTTATCCTGAGGAAGGGCATGGCCTTTTCCTCCAGTGATGTCGGAAATTATCTCCTTCAGTTCAGTCCTGAATAGGGTCTTACCCTTGAAAGGAATAGCTAATAGCTTAGATTTTGAGAACACATCAGCAGACCAGGACTTAAGCCATAATGCTCTACGCACTAAGGCCTCGCTTCCATTGAGTCGTAATTCAGTTTGCGTGCACTCGCAAACCGTTAAATATGCTGTCGAAAGCAATAGCGTTTAACGACTGTTTCCAATGGCGCGTTATACCTCAATATCGGCTGCCGGACTTCGGCTGCCGAAAAGATTTTCGCGTCCCATAGAAAGTAATAGAAGCCGTTAATCGATAAATTATACCAGGTTTCCATTGAAAGCGCTAACCGTTAATACATTGTCGGAGGCTGTCGATACATTGAGATATATTACCCCCAGCTCAACTAGGTGTAAAAGAGGAAAATTGTGCTTTTTGAGACCTATTTTCTATTGAAATTATAAAACTTGCAAATAATGCAAGTGTTTTAATGTAGAAATAAATTGTTATAAGTAATATTTATTGTTGTCTCATGTATAGAAATAGTTGAACTTATATTCTAATAGAAATATCAGTATATATTTAAATATAATAATATATGCAAGAACATATCTACAGAATGCAAACTAGACCTATGCCTAGGGCAGCAAGAAATATTACTTATATTTATGAAGTGTTAAATATAATTATATTAGAAAATAGTATTTGATTATTAAAAATATGGATAAGTGTTTTTTTATTTTTCTTGAGAGGCGATCACAGGTAAGAAGCACGGACGTTAAACGTAAATTCTATAGCGTAAGGTCGGGTTACCTTAGCAACTAATTGATTTTCAAGAAATCCGACGTCAGATGGAAGCGTTAACACAACGTTAACTTACAGCTACACGAAAAGAGCGACTGCGCGCAACACGCTAATCTTTTCAATGGAAACCTGGTACTAAAATGCAGCCGTAAATTACTTTTAGCTGTCGGCCGCTTCGGTAGCTTACGGCTCCATTTTTAACGACTCAATGGAAGCGAGGCCCCTAATGGCAAAACCTGAATTCTTTGCCGCTAATTTAGCCAGTTGAAAAGCGGCATCTGTAATTAAAGAATTAGCTAGCTTGAGAGCCTTAATTCTAAAATATCATCCAATGGGGTCTCAACCTTAAGAGCCTCCTCAAGAGCCTCGAACCAAAAAGCAGCTGCAGTAGTTACAGGAACAATGCACACTATAGGTTGCAGAAGAAAACCCTGATGAATAAATATTTTCTTTAGAAGACCCTCTAATTTTTATCCATAGGATCTTTGAAAGCACAACTGTCCTCAATAGGTATAGTTGTACGCTTAGCTAGGGTAGAAATAGCTCCCTCCACCTTAGGGACCATCTGCCACGAATCCCGAATGGTGTCAGATATGGGAAACATTTTCTTAAAAGTAGGAGGGGGAGAGAACGGAATGCCTGGTCTATCCCATTCCTTAGTAACAATGTCTGAAATCCTCTTAGGGACCGGAAAAACATTAGTGTAAGTAGGAACCTCTAGATATCTATCCATTTTACACAATTTCTCTGGTGGAATTACAATAGGGTCACAATCATCCAGAGTCGCTAAAACCTCCCTGAGCAACAAGCGGAGGTGTTCAAGCTTAAACTTAAAAGCCGTCATATCTGAGTCTGTTTGAGGGAACATCTTTCCTGAATCAGAAAGCTCTCCCTCAGACAGCAATTCCCCCACCCCTAATTCAGAACATTGTGAGGGTACATAGGAGATGGCTAATAAAGTGTCAGAGAGCTCAGCATTTACTCTCATACCGGACCTACTGCGCTTCCCCTGCAAACCAGGCAGTTTAGATAATACCTCTGTGAGAGGTAGTAGACATAACTGCGGCCATATCTTGCAGAGTGAAAGAATTAGACGCACTAGAAGTACTTGGCGTCGCTTGTGCGGGCGTTAAAGGTTGTGACACTTGGGGAGAAGTAGATGGCATAACCTGATTCTCTTCTGACTGAGAATCATCCTGAGACATACTTTTATCAGCTAAAATATGTTCTTTGCAATGTAAGGCCCTTTCAGTACATAAGGGACACATTTTAAGTGGGGGTTCTACAATGGCTTCTAAACACATGGAACATTGGCTTTCCTCAATGTCAGACATGTTAAACAGGCTAGTAATGACCACAAACAGGCTTGAAAACACTTTATTTAGTGAAAAAATAACAATCTGAAAAAAACGGTACTGCGCCTTTAAGAGAAAAAAAGCATACAATTTTTCCAAAACTGCTTGAAAACAATAAAATTATCCCAATTTTATGATAGAAGCATCCCAACTTTGCAACTATGTTTGCCCCACAAGGAAAGGAATACTTAACCCTTACCAGAAAAAACTGAAAATTATAAAAACGTTTATTTCAATAAAAAGCACCCCCTGCACCTTGCCACAGCCCTGCTGTGGCGCCTACCTGCCCTCAGGGGTCTGTAAAACCGGGTTAAACCTTCAATTTGGCCCAATACTGCTCACAAAGGCCCACCGGAGTTGGAGCTTGCTGCTTGCCTGAGAAAAACAACTGCGCAACTGAGGCGCGAAAATAGGCCCCGCCCATCTCACTTGATGTCTCACAGCCTAAATTAACCACACTAGAGCTGTCTAAAACCTAGCCATTTGGGTTCATATACCCATAAATGAAGCCATGTTTACCCTTCTCAATTAAGCATAAAAACGTCTCTCATAAAAAAATGATATCTGCACTCCCAGTCATGTAAACGTTTGCCCACAAACATTCTAACATCAGTGTCAACCATTTTTTATAGCCCATATATGCAAGCTCAGTGATACCCCTCTTTAAACTTTAGGATTACTGCTTACCCTCTCCCTCATGGGGATACTGTCAGCCAATTCTGAAATAACACAGTCTCTCCAGAAAAAAATGACTGAACATACCTCACTGCTTATAGCATGAAAAACGTTCCTCACACTGAAGTTTCTTAAGTACTCCTCAGCCATTCTGTGGGAACTGCTCTGGATCTTAGTAACAACTGCTAAGATCATCAGCCTCCAGGCAGAAGTCTTCATCCATCTGCTGCCTGAGGGAAAATAGTATACACCGGTACCATTTAAAATAAAAAAACTCTTGCTTGAAGAAAATAAAAACTAACATTTTATCACCTCTTTCACTTTACCCTTCCTATTACTTAGAGTAGGCAAAGAGAATGACTGTGGGGTGGAGCCAAGGGAGGAGCTATACAGACAGCTCTGCTGTGGTGCTCTTTGCCACTTCCTGTTAGCAGGAGGATAATATCCCACAAGTAAAGGATGAATCCGTGGACTCGTCGTATCTTATAGAAGAAATTGCATGCCCTGAATCTGAATCACGAAAGTTTAATTTTGACTAGACTGTCCCTTTAACAAATCAACTTCAGGTAATTTGCGAATAAGTTACTTAATATTTCTCAACTTTTTTTTAAATAACTGACTTCAACAGATTTTCAATATGCAGGTGATTTGTAAAGGGTGATTTTTCAACTGATTTGGAGAATTTTCAAGACATCTATTTTACCAGAGATTTCTAAACTTTGCATCATCAGCATCATCATAATGTGTAATAGTAAATACACTTTCTTAAGATAAATTTCATTTTCCAATGTTAACTTTTTTTTGGTTATCTAATGTACAAATCAAATAACTTTATAAAAAGCAGGATATTTTATGAACATAGTTATAATTTTTAAATGTGAGAGCTAAAATCTCCTGTACAGCAAGTTATGCTATAATGTGTAGTAATTGGTCCACAAATAATCGCATTTGTATAAGAAAAGAAAGGAAGAGAAAGATGGTAATTAATCCAATTTATAGAAACAATAGCTGTGCTCTTCAGACACATGTAAATTATATAGCAGTAAAGTCTATTACTAGACAGTGAAATTATCTTAATGGAGTTTATGTATAACTCATTAAAATGATGGTAGTGCCATTAAAAATTGGGTTTGAATATATTTGAATTATTAAAATAGTACTAGAATTAATACTAAAAAAAAAATACATGAGAAAGTATACACAGATTTTCTTTATTTTTGTATATCAAACACGTGAAAAATGTTCCAAAATGAAAATATATTTATAAAAAGAAAAATATTACCTATACCAGTCAGAATAATCCAACCATAATATCTGTGTTCAGGCTAAAACAATATAGATAACTTGTCATCATTTACCTATGCAAATCACAGTCTAAAAAAACCTCATTGGTATGGATCTTAAAACATATGTGAGCATGTCAACTGTGCACTTTTAGAATGAGAAGGTTCCATCAGAATAAATGAAGCCAACACAGGTAATCTGCACTAAAACCACATGAGAAGATGTATTGAAGATTAATAAATATACTAATTGTAGGTAATAAAATACAGTAAATAGACCACATTGAGACTTTATTTTCTTCAAAACTGGAAAGAACAAAACACACAGAAGGGGAACCACATTGTTTAAAAAATCAAAAGTATATCAATTATAAAATATATAAATAAATGAATAATTAAATATACAAATAAATACAATGGTTACAATAACAAGAGATAAGCTCCTTCTGAACATGCTGTAAATTCATATTATGACACAATGGGGTCTATTTATCAAGCTACGGATGGAACTTGAGGTGCCGTGATGCTCGCCAGAAAAGCCAGTTATGAAGCAGCGGTCTAAAGACCGCTGCTCCATAACCCTGTCCGCCTGCTCTGAGCAGGTAGACAGACATCGCCGCAATTCAACCCGATCAAGTACGATCGGGTTGATTGACACCCCCCTGCTGGCGGCCAATTGGCCGCAAATCTGCAGGGCGCAGCGTTGCACCAGCAACTCACAAGATCTGCTGGTGCAATGCTGAATACGGAGAGCGTATTGCTCTCCGCATTAAGCAAGGTCTGTCGGACATGATCCGCACTGTCGGATCAGGTCCGACAGACCTTTGTTAAATAGGCCCCAATATGTCCTCAGAACTTGCCCATAAAATAGTCTCAATACAATACAATAAGAATTGTATGAGAGTAAGCATTAAAGGGACAGTCTACAATATAATTTGTATTGTTTTAAAAGATAGATAATCCCTTTATTACCCATTACGCATTTTTGCACAACCAAAACAGTTATATTAATACACTTTTTGCCTCTGTTATTACCTTGTATCTAAGCATCTTCTGATAGATCCCTGAGCACATGACTGTGACTATTTATTATCTATTAACTTACATTTAGTACTGTGTTGTGCTAAATCTTAAATAACTCCTTGGGTGTGAACACATTGTTATCTATATGGCCCACATGAACCAGCAGTCTCCTGTTGTGAAAAGCAAATGCAAAAGCATGTGATTAAGAGGCTGTCTATAGAGCCTTTGAAACAGGCAGACATTTAGAGGTTTAAACGTAAAGTATATTAATCTAACAGTGTTGGTTGTGCAAAGCTGGGGAATGGGTAGTAAAGGCATTATCTATTGATTTAAACAATATCAATTTTAGTGTAGACTGCCCCTTTAACCTATATAATACAGATGAAAACAAAAAAATAAGGTGTTCATTGTGGCTTTCGTAGGGCTTTCTTGCCATAAGATTTTTTTAGTTCCAATTGTCAACCAGTGACATTTGGCATAAGTAAAATGCAGTGTAACACATTGCAACAAAGAATTATATAGTCCCAAAAAAGTTTGCTTCAATTCAAAATAAAAAAAAAGTGGAAAATCTTTATTCGGCCCATACAGCAATGCTTCGTGGCTCCTGCCCATTTGTCAAGTTAATACCAAATAATAATAAAAAAACACAAATATATTAACACCAATTAAAAACAGCCTATCACTCAGGTTCATGGATGAGGGGCCCAGCCTCTTTTTACAAAGGTTGTTAATTCAATCTTAATATACAGGCTAAACCGACCTCTCACCCCGCACCTGTAGAAATCTGCACACTGTGGATCCTCTACAACTTTCCAACTTATTTAAAAAGGCCTCCCCCAAAATTCCACGATATCCTGTTCCGACCTTGCTACAACCCCCTATAACAATACTCTCTCCTCTGCACTTGACAATCTTGTTCCTCCCCAACTACGCAAAGCCCCATGTTGTCAGCTCCAGCCCTGGTGCTCTCAGCAAACACGCCACCTAAAAAAATGCTCCCGCACTGCTGAACGTGCCTGGAGGAAATCCCGCTCTGAACCTGAATTAATCCATTATAAGTTCATTCTTTATTCTTACACCTCTGCCCTTCACTTAGCTAAGCAAACCTACTTCTCTTCTCTTATATCCACTCACTCCTCAAACTCTAAAGGACTCTTCTCCATTTTCAACTCTCTCCTCTACCCTTCTGCACCACCCCCTTCATCTGCATTCAGTGCTCAAGACCTGACTACTTTTTCAATAAAACACTTACCATCCAAAGCAATCTCCCAACTTTGCTCCCAGTCACCCCCTCTGCACCCTCCTCCCAACCACTGAGAGTGAAGTGGCTTCCCTTTTGTCTTCCTCACACCTCACTACCTGCCCACTTGACCCTATTCCTTCACATCTAATACCATCTCTGTCTCACACCCTCACCCCAGCTCTTACTCACATATTCAACCTATCCATTCCTACGGGTTTATCCCCTGCCTCCTTCAAACATGCAAAGGTCACCCCAATTCTTAAAAAAACCTTCCCTCGACCCAAACTCTCCTGCAAATTACCACCCCATATCAATGCTCCCGCTAGCTTAAAAAATACTTGAAAAACTAGTATTCGATCGCCTAACCCACTACCTGTCCTCCAACTCATTGCTCAACCCCCTGCAATCTGGCTTCTGTCCCAACACTCAACTGAGGCTGCTCTCACCAAGGTTACAATGGCTACTACTCTATACTCATCTTACTTGAACTCTCTGCTGCCTTTGACACTGTTAACCATCCCATCCTCTTACGGACTCTCAGATCTCTTGGGCTCTGTGACACTGCCCTCTCCTGGATTCACTCTTAACTCTCTAACAGATCCTTCTCTGTCTCTTTTGCTGGTGACTCCTCCTCTTCATTGCCTCTGTCTGTTAGAGTACCTCAAGACTCTGTCCTGGGTCATCTACTCTTCTCTGTTTACACATCTTCACTGGATAAACTTATCAACAGCTATGGCTTCAACTATCACCTCTATGCTGATGAAACTCAGATCTACCCATCTACCCCTGCACTCTCTTCTTCTGTCAATTCTCACATCAGCGACTGCTTATCTAGCATTTCCTCCTGGATGGCCTCTCACCACCTAAAAATAAACATGTCCAAGAAAGAAATACTTCTAATCCCCCCCTCTAACTCTACTCCAGTTTCTAATTTTTTTATCACTGCTGGCGGCACCACTATCTCCACATCACCTCAAGTCCGCTGCCTTGGAGTCACCCTTGACTCAAATCTGTCCTTCATTCTCCACATCCAATTGGTCTCTTCATCCTGCCGCAACCACTTATGCAATATCTCCAAAATTTGTCCGTTTCTGAGCGGTGAAACTACTAAACAGCTAATCCACTCCCCGGTAATTTCCCTACTTGACTACTGTAATAACCTACTAACTAGCCTCCCTCTCTAGCCTCTGCCAGGCTAAGCCACCTCTCCCGATGCTCTGTTTCTGCTGCACCTCTCTGTGAGTCCCTTCACTGGCTCCCCATTCACAGCAGAATTAAATTCAAAATGCTCACCCTGACCTACAAACCCCACACAAATGCTGCCCCTACCTACCTGTCCTCACTCATCAACAAATATACTCCAGCCCGCCCCCTAAGATCCAACAATGACCTGCTCCTTGCCTCCTCTACCATCACCTCCTCCCATGCTAGACTACAGGACTTCTCTTGTGCGGCACCAACCCTCTGGAACACACTTTCTCGAGCCGTCAGACTTTTCCCTAACCTGTCCTTCTTTAAATGCTCCCTAAATACCTTTTTGTTCAGGGAAGCTTACCACCGACTCAGTAACAAATTAATTTCACTTAACTAACAGTTGCCCTCATCTATCTCCTCTCTAATATCATTCTCACCTTTGCAGTCCCCACCTCCTGTTTCCCATCCTCCTACCCATCTAGATTGTAAGTTCCCACGGGAATAGGGCCCTCAATTCCCCCTGTATTTGTCTGTAAAATGTTGTCTTGTATTGTATTGTTTCTCCATTGTAGTGTTATCTTTGTACCCATGGGAAGCGCTGCAGAAACTGAAGGAAAGACCCATGAAAAACATTAAGGAAAAAAGCTCAACAATGGGATATCAATAACCAAATATAAACAAAGTTACACTAAGAAATTAATTAAATGAAATTAAGAAATGTAAGGGAAATTCTTTATTTAAACCTTAGGGCATAAGGAATCGAATTTCCAGATCCATATGGCTTCCTTATACAACAAGTCCCTAATCCCCCAGTTCTACTATGGGCTTTATCAATCACCAAAAAGTGCAATTGATTTGCCTGATGACACATATCTAATATTATATTTGTGATGTTGTATCTGGTCTTTTGTTTTTTCTGTAGTTCCCTTACATTTAATAACCCCCATTAGCATTTTTATACATAAACCACATAAGTAAAATTGCATGTATAGGTGAGTCGCATTGCAATGCAGATAGTTCAGAAACTCTTCAAGCCGAAGAGATAGCAACTAAAAACAGAACTTTCCAAGATAGAAGCTTAATATCTATGGAATGCATAGGTTCAAATGGAACCCCTTGAAGAACTTTAAGAACTAAATTCAAACTCCATGGCGGAGCAACAGGTTTAAACACAGGCTTGATTCTAACTAAAGCCTGACAGAACGACTGAATGTATGGAACATCTGCCAGATGTTTGTGCAGTAGAATTGATAAAGCAGATATCTGTCCCTTTAAGGAACTCGCTGATAGCCCCTTCTAAAAATCCTTCTTGGAGAAAGGACAAAATCCTAGGAATCCTGATCTTACTCCATGAGTAGCCTTTGGATTCGCACCAATAAAGATATTTACCCCATATCTTATGATAAATTTTCCTAGTGACAGGCTTTCGAGCCTGAATCAAGGTATCTATGACCGACTCAGAGAAACCCCGCTTGAATAAAATCAAGCGTTCAATCTCCAAGCAGTCAGCCGCAGAGAAACTAGATTTGGATGCTGGAACGGACCTTGAACCAGAAGGTCCTGTCTCAGTGGCAGAGTCCATGGTGGAAGAGATGACATGTCCACCAGGTCTGCATACCAAGTCCTGCGTGGCCACGCAGGTGCTATCAAAATCACTGATGCTCTCTCCTGTTTGATTCTGGCAATCAAACGAGGAAGGAGAGGAAAAGGTGGAAACACATAAGCCAGGTTGAACGACCAGGGTACTGCTAGAGCATCTATTAGTACCGCCTGAGGATCCCTTGACCTGGACCCATAACAAGGAAGTTTGGCGTTCTGACAAGACACCATCAAATCCAATTCTGGTGTGCCCCATTGCTGAGAGGGATAAGTGAACTCTTTTTTACGTTCACCTTCCACCCATGAGATCTTAGAAAAGCCAACACGATGTCCGTGTGAGATTTGGCTAGTTGGTAAGTCGATGCCTGAATTAAGATATCGTCCAGATAAGGCGCCACTGCTATACCCCGCGGCCTTAGAACCGCCAGAAGGGACCCTAGCACCTTTGTGAAAATTCTGGGAGCTGTGGCCAACCCGAAGGGAAGAGCCACAAACTGGTAATGCTTGTCCAGAAAGGCGAACCTGAGGAACTGGTGATGATCTTTGTGGATAGGGATGTGTAGATACGCATCCTTTAAGTCCACGGTGGTCATATAGTGACCCTCCTGGATCATTGGTAAAATAGTCTGAATGGTCTCCATCTTGAAGAATGAGACTCTGAGGAATTTGTTTAGGATCTTGAGATCTAAAATTAGTCTGAAGAAATTAAAAACTAATATCATCTCTTTCACTTTACCCTTCCTAGTACTTAGAGTAGGCAAAGAGAATGACTGGGGGGTGGAGCTAAGGGAGGAGCTATATAGACAGCTCTGCTGTGGTGCTCTTTGCCACTTCCTGTTAGCAGGAGGATAATATCCCACAAGTAAAGGATGAATATATGGACTCGTCGTACCTTATAGAAGAAAAAGAGATCTCAAATTCAAAGCCTTGTTTTAAAGGGACATTGTACACTAGATTTTTCTTTGCATAAATGTTTTGTAGATTATCCATTTATGTTTTGTAAAAAGGTATAGTTTTTCTTAATTTTAAATAACATTGTGCTGATTTTCAGACTCCTAATCAAGCCCCAACGTTTTAGAAGTAGACTGTTGTCTACATACTCCAGCATGCTCTTGTTTGTGTAAAGGGTTTTTCATATGCAGGGGGGTGTCTACTCTTATTACTTTACAGTCTATTTCAGTGGGTGTCCCAGCCTAACATTATCAACAGTGCAAAACTGGGAGCTTCTAAGTTTCTGAAAGGTTTCATACTGGATTTTTACAAAAGTATATGGGCATATTCTTCTTTATAGTAGTGTCTATTATATGCAGTTTATGAAAAATGTCTTCTACATTATCCATTACAAGACTAGCATATGCTAGGGCCACATTTGACTCCATCGTTGTGTAGTGTGAACTGAGCATTATATGTCATAACACTTGCTATTTGCTCTTCCTTTATATGGGCACCTTATTATTTGCAGACTTGGCTCTGTTACAAGTGCTTACAATTCATATAACTCTTTATTTTATTAATTTATATTTGAATAGATACAGAAGCTAGGAAGAGCCTACACTGACAAAATATTGAGTTCATTGCTCTGATAAAAGTACCCTTTTTATGATTTTATCTACTGAATGCTGTTTAACAGACCTAAATGTGATTGATCATATTAGGAAGCATATGCCTCACTGATAACACATACTGTTTAATACAATCATGTCAGCAGAAAAAGAAATTCAGGATGCAAAACTTTTAAGTTAAGCAATGTCAATAAAAACAGTATTTTCGAGAGCTTACAATTCATTGGGCATGAAAAAAAAAGAAAATGCACGGAATTCTTATTGATTTTCCAAAAGCTGCTTTATGGAGCATGGTGCAATTGATTATTCTGCATGCAAAAACATCAAAATAACTTTGTTTATTTTAAATATAGGATTTTCTTTGAATAAGTCTGTACAGCAAATAACAAACTACTCTGAATGTTTTCAAGATAATTAATTAATTATTACATTACATGAAATAATATGTTTATGTGGTTTTATTTGTTAGATGAATAGTTACTATCAAGCTGTATCTCATAGATTCCTTCTTAGCCATAATTGAAATATTTTGCTCAACTGCTAATTAGATACTGCTAATTAGAGATTTGTGAATCATTTGTTTCATTTGCAGTTAAATATTCAGTATTCTGTGAATTCTTGCACATGCTCAGTAGGACCTTGTGCCTCAAAGTGTGCATATACAAAGATTGTGCACATTTAGATAGCATAAGTGAAATTAAAAGTTGTTTAAATTTGTGTGCTCTATCTGAATCATGAAAATTAAATTTTGACTTTACTGTCCCTTTAAGTATATTATTATTATTATTATTATTATTATTATTATTATTATTATTATTATTATTATTATTATAAGTTATTTACAAAAAAATAGAAAGCTTTAAAGTGCATGGCTTGACAATAAAGTTTAGTGCACATGGTAGGGAGTTAGAAAATGTAGAGTATGTTAAAAAATACATAAATAATATATATATATATATATATATATATATATATAAAGTATATATACTGTATATGTAATATATATATATATATATTATAGTATATTGCTTCTTGTTACTTATTTCTAAAGCATATATGTGATACATGATACACAGAAATTTTGTTCACTTGTCCCTGACTTAACCCAAAAAAGGGGACTATGAAGAATACGTTAGCATAGTCTCTGTATCCCTAGACTTATCTTAAAGTTTATTAACATAGTCACAGGTCTAAATGTCTTAAAAAGTTTTTTTTGTATTTAGATATTTTCAATGTAGTATTTAATTTCCAGATATATAATATACATTTACATATTTTAAGGTTAAAACAAGAAGAAAAGAGCGATAGACGCGTTAGTTTCTGCACAAGAAGGTAAGTTGTTTTTTTTTTTACATGAAATAATTTTTCTACAATCTTTTTAATCTTCACCAGTCCCCAGGGAGAGATTCTTCTTACATAGCTAATAGTTTATGCCTATTCACTATTGACCTTCTTTCAGAAGCTACCCAAGCTTCAATTTAAGGACATTTAATCCCAGTAGAGGAAAAGAAACTACATAGCTAATTTAAGTATCTAGCATAATATTCGTATTTAAGGTCATAAGTTCTAGTCAGCCTTGTCTAGACTTCCCTGCAGTAATGGATTATGTGCAGAGAGTTTGTGATACACAGAGAGTTTTTCAAGATAAAACATATATACCTATGTACTATACCATGGGGTAGATTTATCAATGTGCGGGCGGACATCGATAAATGCTGATAGCATAGGCTGTCGGCATTTATCATTGCACAAGCATTTCTAGTGAAATGCTTGTGCAATGCCGCCCCTGCACATTCTCGGCCAATCGGCCACTAGCACGGGGTGTCAATCAACCTGACTGTGATTGCTGTCCGCCGCCTCAGTGGTGGTGTACGAGTTAAGGAGCAGTGGTCTTATGACCGAGCCGGAAAGTACAGGGGTAGATAGCAGCATCCACTGCTTGGTAAATCTAACTCCATCAATTAAAGGGATACTAAACCCAAATTTTTCTTTCATGATTCAGATAGAGCATGCAATTTTAAGCAACTTTGTAATTTACTCCTATTATCAAATAGCGCTTGTTATTGGGGGTTCATTTAGCCACCAATAAGCAAGCATAACCCAGGTTCTGAATAAAAAATGGGCCAGCTCCTAAGCTACTCTACTATTCATTGTACTGGGATGTATTTTGTCTCAAACCAGACAGATTTCCAATGAGAATGTGAAATTATTTTTACTTAAAGGGACACTGTATTAGAAAGCAATATACAGTATAGTATGTTTATGAAAGAGAAATATTAGAAAATATTTCTTGCTTCAAAATGATAAATACAAGTGGTTAAAATTTCAATTTAATATTGCAGTATCTTTTGTATACTTATTATTATATTTATGGGGCCTATTTATTAATGTGCGAGCGGACATAATACAATGTAGCGTATCATGTCCGCCGCACATCGATAAATGCCGACAGCATTTATCATTGCTTCGCGGCTGCTAGCAGGGGGTGTCAATCAAGTTTCAGAGCAGACGGACAAGTTATGGAGCTTGATAATTCGGCCCCTATGTATAATTTACAGTATACCATACATCATATGGTAAAGAGATGCATGTTAAACACTAGAATTAATATCATCAATTCATAATGTTAGAACCCTCTTCTAAATTCCATATTTGGGCTCAGTCAATGCTTTAGTAAGCTGCCACAAAATAAAAGGGCTTTGTGTTAGAGCAGGATCGCTCAATCATATAAAGAACCCCACACAGAAGGGGATCTCCCACCAGTAAAAAAGCTGCATGTTTGGACTATCCATCACTTTTATAACAATGGCCTGTGCCCTGCTTGGGCATGGAATGTTGACCTTCCCTGTAGTCAGCTGTCACTCAACCGCACCTCATTGATATAATGATATAACGTGCTGAAGCTTTATTATTATTATTTATTTTTCACTAAAGATAGCTTTTATCAGGATCTTTCTAGCAATTGTGTACATACACATGCTGCAAACTGCAACACGAATACTATTATTTTATCATAACTGCTACTCTCATCTGCTACTCTCCCAATAAAACATGTTACATATTAACTGTATTCCACTGTATAGAATTAAGACTTACAGTTCAGTTTGAAAAAAAAAGAAACACACACAAAAAGACAGTAGAAGATAAAAACAATTTTTTTTATGTACTGCAAGATTATCTCTTCATGTTTGTCTTTTCGCAGTTTTATCTGAATTCATTTTGTAAACTTGTATTACGCAGCTTTTGTTTGTTGTTGATGGCAGCACTTGTGATGAATCATTCATATTATTGTTTAGCGCAAAGATTTTTTTTGTTTTCCATGTATGAGATGTTTGTACATGTTTGATCATTTTATTCTCAGCCTTGGGTACCTTGTTGAATTTTTTAGATGTATTCTGCTAAGAAATGATTCATCTTTTTGACATCTGTTTACTCAGGAAAAAGAGATTTATTTTCATATATAAACTATGCTAAAATGGTTTTAAATAAATATGAACATAGGTGTTTAAAATGCCTAAAAGGGATACTAAACCCACTTTGTTTTTTTCATGATTCAGGTAGAGCATGCAATTTTTAGCAACTTTCTAATTTACTCCTATTATCAATTTTTCTTCATTCTCTTACTATCTTTATTTAAACACCAGGAATGTAAAGCTTAGGAGCCAGGCAATTTTAGGTTCAGCACCCTGGATAGTGCTTGCGTATTTGTGGCTACATTTAGCCACCAATAAACAATTGTAAATAGGTGCATATAAAGCAGTTTAAAAAGTGTGTTGGAATCTCTTCAAAGCATAAACTCATCATAGTAACAATATTAGAAAATATAATATACAATAAAAATATATACATTTAAAAAAAAAAAAAAAAAAATACATGAATTGGAAGTTATCTGTAACACATATTGTAGGTTGTACGGCATTGTCAACTCCAATTACATAAAGTTCAATAAAGTATCAGATTTGTCTTGAAAACACAAATGATCTCCATTCATATCATCATCCTTTGCGAAGGAGACTATACAAAAGAAATAGAGGTTACTTTATTATACTTATTTAAGTATACCTCTTTGTAAAGCGTTAACACAGTTGACTTCAAAACAAAGATATATGATTCTCTGTCTAGAAATATCCTTTTTAGGAAAAAAAACATTTTTAAGAGTAATCACGGAATTCCTGAAATTATAGCGTATCCTTTGGGAATCTTAATAGCTTATCACACCATGAATCATAGAGATGCATAACAACAGGTCCTAGCAATATTCTCCATGTTTACTTAGGTATGCAATATGACATTACTTCACCCATGGGCATCTAGATGGGGGCAATAGGAGGAAATTATCCTCTGTGGAATTCTGATCTTTATATCTTAGTGTAGTGCCCACTCTTTTGATGCAAATCAGCCACTATTTTTTAAATGACATATATTTCATATTTCATGTACAAGACTTGCATATGTTGGCACTGATATCTTTGGGGTATTTTTTTTTTTGCCCTCCTCTAGAAATATGTGTGCAGACATCCATGTCTACAACTAGTGAAAACCCTGCAGACAGTTTTGGAGGGTGATGTACCACAAAATATAAAAAACTTGCACAGGGATTTAAAAAAAAAAAAAAAAAAAAGTTAACACAGAAGGATCTATTCTATGTAAGAAACTGAGTTAAGGAAAAATAGACAACTTCAAGAAAAAAAAAAAAAAATAACACCTTTTATAACCAGCTTGAATTTCCTTCACCAGTTAAAGTCACTTATAAAAGAAAATAGATGACTTGCTAGAAGAATCATATCAAGATGATAAATCAAGTCAACTTTAAAAATGAAGTCAGGAAAGTTGTGTGCTAGTCAGCTGCCGACCTGATATTAGACATTTGCATCCAGGCATTGTATGGATGCAGATTTAGCCACCAATCAGCAAGTGCTACCCAGGTTCTGAACCAAAAAGATTTAGTTTTGTATCACTTTAACTAAAACTAAACTTTCATTTCTTGAGAATATGTTGAATTCTGGCATCAACCACCCAAAAAGTCAGCTAGAAAGTCAGATTTAACAGCAAAGAACTTTTGAAAATTCTTTTTTATGTCCACATTACGTAAATATAGTCATAGACACTTAATTTGTCAAGAAACATGATTTCATAAACAAAGAATGAAATGAATATATGTATTATGAGTGCCAATATTGTAATTATGCAACCATATAATTATGCATTTAAGCTTTTGTTAGTAGTAAGCAACCCATAAGGACTGCATACAAAAAAATGATGCTGAAAAATAAAATATGTGTGTATATTCTTGTGTCAGTGTGCATGTGTGTGTGTATGCATGTAGGATTGTTTAGTGTGTTCATGTGTGTGAATGTTCACTATATTTTGAAGCCCCTCCAGTGATATGAGCACTACATTGTAAATGATCTACATACAAAATTGTGTGATACACTTTTTAAAACTGTAATTTTGTTAATAACATTTAGGTTATTTTGCAGTCCATTGACATTTCCTTTAAACAATCTTTTTGAGTATCTTTTTTAATCTTTTTATTTTGTTGTGACCAAAATGAGATCCTGCACTGATTAAGAAATCTTTGTTCAGCATGTAGCTGGGTCAGTGTCTACAGAATTCAAACCTCCCAAAATTCTCATGAAAGCTTTTTGGACTGGAAGTTAGGTGGACCTGTGGGAGGGGTCCCAACTGCATTTTGTGTGTGGAGCCTTAAAGGGACACTGAACCCATTTTTTTTCTTTTGTGATTCAGATAGGGCATGCTATTTTAATCCACTTTCTAATTTACTCCTATTATCAAATTTTCTTCATTCTCTTGGTATCTTTATTTGAAATGCAAGAATGTAAGTTTAAAAGCCGGCCCATTTTTGGTGACTAACCTGGGTTATTCTTGCTGATTGGTGGATAAATTAATCAACCAATAAAAAAAGTGTTGTCCAGAGTCTGAACCAAAAAAGTTTAAAGGCCTTTTTCAAATAAAGAACGAAGAAAATTTGATAATAGGAGTAAATTAGAAAGTTGCTTAAAATTGCATGCTCTGAATCACGAAAGAAAACATTTGGGCTCAGTGTCCCTTTAAAAAGAAGGGCAGGACCATGAGGTTGTGCTGTGGGCTGCATTGGGTGCATTCATGGTATACCTTGATTTTGCTATGGAATCTATCTAATTTCTCTTGAAGGTAGAAGCATCAGGAGGGAGCAGGGGTGGATAACTCAACTGTGACAATTCTGCAATATCTGTGACAATTGTTAGGATCCAATTTATTCTCTCAAAGGCATTAGATTTTCTATGCATAATTAAACACTTTGGGGTCGATTTATGAACCACTCGGCTTCAGTTTCGCCTGAAACGGAAGTTAAGAACCAGTGGTCCTAAGACTGCTGCTCCTTAACTCGTCTGCCACCTCTGAGGTGGCAGACAGCAATCAGCCTGATCAACTACGATCGGGTTGATTGATATCCCCTGCTAGTGGCCGATAGGACGTGAATCTACAGGGGGCGGTATTGCACCAGCAGTACACAAGAATCCCCACCATAAGGACTGCACTTACACTATGTGCACTCAAAGACAATATGAAGTATTAAACAAGCAGATATAGTTAATCACAAATGCAGTTTACGGGTATAGAGTTCACTTAAAATTAGTGTATCAATGGTAGCAGGAAATACTTCTGCTCACTGGATCATACCCAAGCCCATAAGTATAATACAAGTAGAAAAATACTGCTATTCCTGACCTGTTTCAAAGTCTAATATAGTCCTTCTTCCTCAGAGGTAATAGCTGTTAAAAGATGTTCTGTCCTTAAAGGATCACTGAACCCAAATTTTTTTCTTTCATGATTCAGATAGAGCATGCAATTTTAAGCAACTTTCTAATTTACTCCTATTATCAATTTTTCTTTGTTCTCTTGCTATCTTATTTGAAAATCATGAATGTAAATCTTAGCAGCCAGGCCATTTTAGGTTCAGCACCATGGATAGCGCTTGTTTATTGGACGCTGACATTTATCCACCAATAAGCATGCATAACCCACGTTCTCAAGCAAAAGCTCCTATTCATCACATTCCTGCTTTTTAAATAAAAATAGCAAGTGAACGAATAAAAATTGATAATAGGAGTAAATAAGAAAGTTGCTTAAAATTGCCTTCTCTATCTGAATCATTTAAAGAAAAAATGTGTGTTTAGTGTCCCTTTAATCTTCTTACCAGCTGTCTGTATCATGGTCGCAATAGCCAAAGTTAGCACGCATCTTGTTTCGCTTGTACAGTTTTAACTTTTAATATTTGTGCAAACCAGCCCACATTAAAATTTAACTTTCAGTGGCGTTAGCGTACGAGTGTACAATATATTTAGCATGCCACTTGTAATTTGGCCCTTCATGGGGAATTCAGTGTGAGTACAATGGTTTTCTATGGTCTTCTTAAGATAGAATAATTCATGTATGAATTAACATTTAGTACATCTTAAAATAAAATGCAATTCATAGAAAAATATACTAGAATAGTAAAGCAAGATGATTTTTACAGGACCTAACATTTGTTCTTCACCTTTCCAGGTTTTCAAATTTATATAGTAGATTTTATTTGATCTCTTTTTTATTTAGTTCTTCATATATTCATCTTTAAAAAGTCAATGTCATGGAAAACAGTTCTTATTTAGAAACTGAAAAATCTTTCTTGGACACTGACCTTTACAAGTCCTAACTAGATCAATAAAACAATGTTTAATGGTGCTTACGGTTGCTTAATGTGGTATAATTCACTACCATAGTAATACAAATAACGTTTAATAGTAGTCTGGCAGAGAGATGACACTTACTCTGAAGATTCTTCATAGCACTTTCACAGAAGAATAGCTACTTGAGCAAAAATGTGTCAATATATCCAAGTTCAGCTGGCTCAGCTGTCTTACAACGGTCTTTTAAATGAATTTCAAGGAAATGTATGCAAAGGATTTTAGTTTTTTTACCTTTGTCGTAAAAATATTTTTAGCTCCACTACTTTCTTATGCATCATTGAATAACATTATATATATATATATATATATATATATATATATATATATTATTTAAATTTGGCTATTGCAAATATAATTTTTCTGGTCCATAATTTGCCTCTTTTTATGTAAACTTTATATAGTATATGTATGTTTATAGCGATATACAATCTGTTCTACAAATAAATGATAATTTATTTATAATATGATGATAATAATCATCAGCATAAAAATAATAATAATAATACACCCTGAAACAGCTATGACACAATGGGGCCTATTTATCAAGCTACGTATGGAGCTTGATGCCCTGTGTTTCTGGCGAGCCTTCAGGATCGCCAGAAACACAAGTTATGAAGCAGCGGTCTAAAGACCGCTGCTCCACAACCTGTCTGCCTGCTCTGAGGTGACGCACTGACATTGCCGGAAATCAACCCGATCCAATACCAGAACTGCTGGTGCAATGATAAATGCCGAGAGCGTATGCTGTCGACATTTATCGATGTGCAGCAGACATGATCCGCAATATCAGATCATGTCCGCTCGGACGTTCTTAAATAGGCCCCATAATGCTTTCCATTGCAAGCATTCAATATATTTTCCTATCCATTTTTAATGCCCGTATTTCCTTATCCAAACCACCTTCCAATATAGTGAAATATAAAGTTTCAATTTGGTCAAGAATAACATTGGACTGTACCTCTCCAGTTCCCCATTTTTCATCCACTGACTCATCCCCCATTTACTTAAAAATAAAATAATAATAATAATAAATAATAATAATAATAAGCAACCACTGGATATTTAAAACAAAAAAAATGCTCCTCTAATTATGTATCAGATATGAATGGTAAACAATTATTTTTTATTTTGTCCTCATTTACATTGGTTCAATAGTTATCTGTGTTGGATTAAAGATTTAATTCTAACAATATTCATTGGACTGGATATGTGGATGCTCATAAATTAGCCAAGGACAAGACTATGTTTGAAATACATTGAGGATCCCTTCATATATTTTTTCTATTTAATTGTCAATGGGCTTTACTGTAATTAACATATATAGCTGTAGTAAGTTAGGATGACCAGATATGAGGACATACAACACACTCCAAAGGATGAATTATTAGACTAGGTTTTGGTTGTAGTATTTCAAACCATTAATTTTAAATTAAATAATGAATAAAAATAATAGCTCCCTCTAATATCAATATTATTAATAAATAACTTCACATGCAACGTTGGTGAAAATATACAGATAAAAAGATATATAACAAGTTTTATCAACTACAATAAATACCAATTGTAACTAGTAATTTGGATGAAAGTGCTAAGAATAGTACTTCTTAACAGAACCTAGTTACCATGGGTCCCAGACCGCATGTCTTGTTATTATACTTTGTAAGGGTAATCATGCAGGCCATATAGACCTCCCCCGATAGGGGGAGTTACAGGGATTAAAGTGCTAAGAATAGTACTACTTAACACAACCTAGTTACCATGGGTCCCAGATTGCATGTTTAATTATTATACTTTGTCAGGGTAATTATATATCTAACAAATCTATCTATTTATCTTCTATCGATTCTATATAACTATCAATCTATGTATATCTATCTATCAAATCTATCTATCTCATGTCCGGACTGTTTTGAGACAGCCACTTGTGTTTTTGCCAAATTTGAAGTAGGAGGACAGACCAATCACAGGGATTAAACTGCTAAGAATAGTACTACTTAAGACAACCTAGTTATACCAGTACCACCATGGGTCCCAGACCGCATGTTTGGTTGTTATACTTTGTCAGGGTAATCATGCAGGCCATATAGACCTCCCCCGATTTGGCCATTTGGAGCTTGATAATTCGGCCCCTATGTAATGACCATTTTATTTTATTTTTTTAAAGGAATTTCTTCTAGCTCTCACACACCCTAAAACATTTGGTAACATAAATACAATATTCACCCCAGATATCACATCACAGTAAAGTAGTTATTAACTATAAACACACAAAGTAAACTCTCTGCTGTTCACTTCTCTTCTGTTTAGCCTAGTCTGCTTTTCAACTCTCTCTTTGATGTTTAACTGCTCTCTCTACTATTACCGTATTGTTCCGCATATAGGCCACACTTTTTTCCCTTGATTTGTAGCTTTAAATGTGCAGTGCGGCCTATATGCGGCGTGCGGCCTATAATCGGGTGCTTATTGGCAAATTTGTACTTGCGCAGTACAGCCGAACTTCCGGTGCACCCTGTGGCCTTATGGGGATTGCAGTCCGCTGGAGTTGGATAGTTTTGCAACATTTTACAAAGGTAATTGGTTTGGATAATGAGCAGGACGCTCATATGCAGGAGCCGCCACTGTGAAGGTGTGTAATGATGCGGTAATGCTGTGTAATACTGTGCTGAGCACAGTGTAATTTGGAGCTTGGGCTTATGAGGGAGGAAGTGAGTGGAGCACACAATGTCCCATATGAGTCCGTTTTGCTACTGATATTGTCAGGTAAGAAAGTGCTTTTATCCCCATCACATCGTACCTGCTAAAAATGTACCAGTACATACAAAATTATTTAATATGTTAAAATAAAAAATGGAAAGATGCTGTACTCCTTAGTACTGGTAATTTCAAATGTGAAAAAAGCCTTTATTCAGCCATTACAGCTTTAATGGCTGAATAAAGGTTTTTTTTTACATTTGAAATTACTGAGGAGTGCAGCATCTTTCCTTGTTTTTCTTTTTTCTATACACTTGGGGAAGTGTAAAAGTATCCCCTGGGAGCTGACACCCTGCATTGGGACTCATTGCTTGCACATTGTGTGTGTTTTCTTTAAATTTTTTATTTCTTCAAAATGGCACCCAAACTTTAAGGGTGCGGCCTATAATCAGATGCGGCCTATATGCGGCACAATACGGTAAATAGCTATCTGTCTGCTGGTTAAATTTCTCTCTCTCCAGATCAGCTCTCTCTCTGTTGCTCAACTCTCTCTTACTCACAAGCAATCTGTCCCCACTCTTAGTCAGAAACCTCCAAAAAGATGCACAGATATCTGCCACCTCCTTTTACATACATCTTCTGTCTCAGGATGAAGGGAACTGTAGTTCCTTAGCAAACAGCTGCAGATTTGAATGCCATAGTTCTGCAATGGTCATAAAAATATTACCAGTGCGAGTGTTGAACATATATAATAACAAAACAAACAAAAAAAATATGTGAACAGTTATGATTTTGTCCTCCCTTCAAAAAGTTCTGATGACACTGGGACAGTGTATTAAAAATGGTTCTTCTGGTCGCCCTATGGTAAATGCCCCAATAGATGATATTTTGCACATCACAGCCTGATAATGAAAAACTCACTGGCATTCAGAGAAATCCCAAAAAATGTTTTTAGACAATTTTTAGACCTTATACTCATACTATAATATGTGAGTCTTTTCTTTACATACAGAATCCTACATAGCTAAATAAACATCTCTCAAGATAAAATTTGTGTTACTAAAATTTGTCACCTCATCATACTGACAAGACTTCTTAGATCATCTTGCCTGAGTAGAGAGCTTTAGATCATCGTTCCCCAAGGGAGAACTGATAGCAAAGTAGAAAAATATAAATACTATGGCAACACTTAGGAAACATATTTGCAAAACAAGTTCTGTAAATGGAGGTAATTGTTAAATATTTCCATGTCATTTGTTTTTATGGTTAAGTAGTCTTTCTGGATAGGACTAAAAATATGGCTATGTAATCTTGTAGAAGCTAATGAGGGGCTGACCATGGGTTTTACAAGGTGTTCCAGAGCGTTCTTGTTTGGTATCAGGATGTCATAAATGTTGCACACTCTTATTGACCCCTCAAATACTAGTTACAGCATCATAGTATTGTAAAGTCTTCTCTGGCTTAAGAAGTCACCATGATTGAGTAAGTGCCTTAGTATTTCACCTCTGTTCTCACATCTGTATAAAAAAAACGACATTTAAACATGTTAATCTGTTTAATCTTGTTTTAAAATTAGCATTCCAGTATTAGTTATGCACTTCCTATGAATACTCATTTACTTATAGGTTATTCTTACTATTTGCTCAATAAGCATTAGCAAGGAAGTGCCTATCAACCAATTAACATTAACTGAGAGTCCCTATCAGCCAATGAACATTAGAAGAAATTCCAAATAGAAAACAGGTTTTACTTCATTTCATGCAAACAAATCAATTCAATATGTGTAGATGTCTTACTTATGGATGACAGAAATTGCTTGAGTACATTATCCCTTTAAATTTATGAGACTGGTGTCTGAGGAATAGGAGTGTCTCCCCGAAACGTCACATAGATTTAATACCACTATTTTATTATTAGCAAGTGCCTCCCTTTATTCCTGCATATTAATATTTTGGCACCCTGGCAGATGAAAAGGCAGTCAGAGTGCACTTTACTTGGACTAAGTGTATGTATATGTTTATATTATTATTATTATTATTATTATTATTATTATTTATTGTATTATTTTAGTAAGCCTCTTTTATGTAAGTATAATGCACAGTAAATTTTAATATCAGTGCATCGTATTCAAGAAAAGTAAAGAAGGAAACAGGCAGCATAAATAAACCATTAAAATATTACATCACTTCCAATTGCTGCTTGATCTACTTCAGCTTAAACAGCTTAATAATCTGATGCGTAAGTGGTAGTTAGTAATAGTTGGTTAGAGATGAATACTCAACTCTGCAAAATAGGGAAGATGTGCTGCCAGCTGCTCACACAATTTACCGTGAGGTTAAGAAATTTTATTGCCTTCTGATAAAGTGCTAGATACTGAAATCCATATAGGAGCTGCCATTATTGTACAGATTTTCCTTCTTCAGCCTGCACTGTTACTTTCAAGAGAGATAGAACCAAATCTTGTGAGGTTTAAATGTTATTGCATATGAGTATTTTGTCAAAAATATCAAAAGCTGACAAACAAAAGTCAGCATTAAAATAATGATTGAAAAATACAGCTATCTACAGTCCTGTATTAATATTTTTACCCATGGCAAGTTGTTACAGCAGTTAAATACAAGGCATCATACTGTAGAGTCAAGAAAACATACTGTAGAGTCAAGAAATACAAGGCATCATACTGTAGAGTCAAGAAAACATACTGTAGAGTCAAGAAATACAAGGCATCATACTGTAGAGTCAAGAAAACATACTGTAGAGTCAAGAAATACAAGGCATCATACTGTAGAGTCAAGAAAACATACTGTAGAGTCAAGAAATACAAGGCATCATACTGTAGAGTCAAGAAAACATACTGTAGAGTCAAGAAATACAAGGCATCATACTGTAGAGTCAAGAAAACATACTGTAGAGTCAAGAAATACAAGGCATCATACTGTAGAGTCAAGAAAACATTGCAACCAGACTGTTCCTCTTCATTTAAGAGTGCAATCACAGAATATAGACATAGTAAATAAAGCCCAGGTATGTTAATCCACAAGCTACACCCCAGAAATCAGTGCGTTCTCCTCCCATGAGTACCAAACCTCTAACCTTAGTAAGTCACAGCAGATAACAGTAAAGTCATCTGGTGGTCCAGTCTAGGTTGCAGGAGAATGGATAAGACCAATGTTTGCTGCACAATGGGTATGCAGTGCTGGTTTACTATGATAGCAACAATATACAACTATATTGTCCAGTACTCATGTGGCTCCACCATATTATTAACAACTATTTTCTAATATTGACATTTTGATTTCAAAATTATAATAATAAATCATATTTATTATCAGTAATGTTACCCACATTGCAGTTCTTAAAAGTAGACTATATTGATATTTATTTGATTTTTTTCCCCAGTATTGGAAAACAGTTCTCACGCTGTAAATTGTGAAACTACTAAGTGGTGACTATTTAAAAATAGTCCTAAGTTAAGGAACTGCAAAAATACAAAAACGGTTGCTCATTAGAGGGCAAATTCAAAAAGAAATATTTATTAAAAAAGGGACACTGAACCCAAATTTTTTCTTTCGTGATTCAGATAGAGCATGCAATTTTAAGCAACTTTCTAATTTACTCCTATTATCAATTTTTCTTTGTTCTCTTGCTTTCTTTATTTGAAAAAGAAGGCATCTAAGCTATTTTTTGGTTCAGAACCATGGAAAGCACTTGTTTATTGGTGGGTGAATTTATCCAACAATCAGCTAAAACAACCCAGGTTGTTCACCAAAAATGGGCCGGCATCTAAACTTACATTCTTGCATTTCAAATAACGATA
Organism: Bombina bombina; assembly: GCF_027579735.1. Lineage (NCBI taxonomy): Eukaryota > Metazoa > Chordata > Amphibia > Anura > Bombinatoridae > Bombina > Bombina bombina. Next base: position 950,819,635 of record NC_069500.1, on the reverse strand, counting down.
CCAAAAGAATGAAGAAAATTTGATAATAGGAGTAAATTAGAAAGTTGCTTAAAATTGCATGCTCTATCTGAATCACGAAAGAAAAAAATTGGGTTCAGTGTCCCTTTAAGTCCACATCTTTAAAACGCAAACAGACATGGAGCTTGTGCTGAGTCTAAAGCATTTTGTGCCCCCTAGTGGTGCTTATTCATAGACTATAAATGCTGATAAACAAAAGTCAGTGTTAAAATAATGATTGAAAAATATGAATATCTACAGTCTTGTATTAATACTCTCACCCTATGGCAAGTGGTTGCAGCAGTTAAATACAGGGTCATTGTACTAGTCAAGAAGATATTTCGATATTAAAGAGCACAATCTCTAAATGATTTTTTCTCAAAGTTGCAGTTGTGATTTCCATTTTCTTGTGTTTCCTGCAGATCTTGTTGGCTGTACAGGATATCAGGTATCTGCCAATTAAATACATTTACAAATATAAATGTCTGTCCTGCTCACTACCGATGGACTATACAATAGTGCAGAATATAGGTTTAATAAATGTAGACTATATATTCATATATATATTTTAAAGAGCTTATGTGGTAGTTTCAAAGTGTATTGTATGTGAGCAAGATAATAGAATTATTCTAAATCTTCTTGGAATACTGGCAAACATATCATAAAAGGGCAGGTTTGCACTTTACCAACACATTTTGTGTGTTTTATTTGATTTGTCCATTCTGTTACCAAAATAAAGTGCAAAACCCATGGTCAGGAGGATTGTAATTAGCAAAGCCATTCCTGCATATGCATTGTATGGGTCATTTTCCCACTATCTGCTCGGATCTGATCTGAAATTTTTCTAACACTGAAATGTTACAATCACTCAGAACTTGAAGCGAAATATGTACCAGGACGAATAAACACAGATAAATGTGATCAGAATGATTGGGATTGACCATATGTCTTAAAATCCTTTCATTTACTTAGTCAGGTGCTGATAATAAATAACCTTCCATTTGAACAGCTTTGTGAAAACCTAACAAAGGTGGCCTTTTTAAAAAAAAACACTAAGGGCTTGATATTCTCAAGAAATCCTCTCAGTACAGTGAGGCCCTTAACATTTGTGTTTCTATTTTTTTTTTTTTTTTATCTTGAGAAATGTTTAAGTTACTATGTAGTGTTCTTTATGTGAAACAGAGGCTCCTACATTAGAATACAGGAATCTTAAATTTCTTATCAAATACTTGTAGCAAAATGGCAGCTATTTTAATTCTATTTTGAGCATATGCTTTCATAAATTATGTTCCTTTATTAATTTGTATCTTCTAGTGATAAATGTAATAGGAATCTACTGGGCCCTCCAGATGTTTTGGACTACATCTCACATAATGCTCTTTCAGCCATAATGCTGGCAAAGCATCACGGGGGATGTAGTCCATAACATCTGGACGGCCGATTGTTGCCCACCCCTGCTCTAGAATAAAAGGCAATGCAGACTGTATTTCATTGCTCTTACTGGGCTTGATGATCAAAATCTCTCCACTCTGATGATATTATTTAAAGGGACACTCAGGTTAAATTAAATTTTCATGATTCATATACAGCATGAAATTTTAAGCAACTTTCCAATTTACTTCCATTAAAAAAAATGTGCACAGTCTTTTATATTTACACTTTTTGAGTCACCAGATCCTACTGAGCATGTGCAAGAATTCACAGACTATACGTATATGCATTTGTGATTGGCTGATTGCTATCACATGGTGCAAGGGGAGTGGAAAAAGACATAACTTTGAAATTTGTTATAAAAAAATCTACTACTCATTTGAAGTTCAGACTAAGTGCTATTGCATTGTCTTGTTATCTTGCATTTGTTGATTATGCAAATCTAATATGTTGACTGGTCCTTTAAGATTTCTTGTCAGTACTGGCAAGGTCCTTCAAAGAATTTAGAAAAGCAATTTTTAGTAAGCTGTTTATTTAGCTTTTACAGAGTTCTGTATGTAGGAGAGACATCTACATTACAATATAATTGCTAAAAAAAAGTCCCAACATAGTTTGATTGATTTCTCTTTTTTCTGTCTCGTTTTTGATCATCAGGCCCACTATCAGATCAGTCAGACAGCAGAAACTGTGAAAGAAGCTTGAGTGGTTAGCTAACAGTCTTGATAGGAAAGCTTATCTTAACACTGGCACTAGTGTCAAAAAAACTTGTACTGAATATAATGTTTAGCCTAATGCTAAAGCTATAATGATGCTTAAATAAAGACATTGTCAGCAGGATATCTTTGCAGAAGAAGAAAAAATGTAATGAATAAAACATCAACATTAACCTTCAATATGTTAAACTATATAAAAAAAAGTGTGTATATGTGTAGGTGTGTGTGTGGAGTGTGTGTATAATGTGTGTATCACACACAAATATGAACTTCCCGTTAGTTTTAGATTTCAGAAGCATTATAAAAATGGCTTTTTTTATGTAAGAAACTTGCATTGTGTTTGAATTTAGCATGATACAATTATATCTTAGCTTATTATAGGTTTAATAAACAGATGAAAAACTCATTTTACTGTCACACCAATCTTCTTTATGCTCATTTGTGAGCCCAAGTTGCTTCCATAAATTTACGTATTGTATACCACCACTATCTATCTCTCTATCATTTCAGCAAAGTGTTTTTAATTGCCTGGATATTTGTACCAAAATTAAAAATGTAATAAAATCAAAACAAACACTTTTTTGTTCACTGTCAACACCAAAAAAACTTGTTGTAGTTAAGGACTCCAGGCACACATTTTGCAAGTCATTATATACAGTATGCAACCTGAAATCAACAACCTGAGGCTTAAAGTAGACTGAATTTTACAAGTCAGTTAAGGAGTGGTCACAAGCCAGCATTTTGTAGAAAGCAAACTTGCTATAATTATACTAATAATAGCAAAATAACTGGTTTTCTGAGGAAAACAACTTTAACTGACTTAAGCGGTGTAAGACAGCTGTAACAGGAGACTTTATAACTGACTTGCCATTAAAAAAATAGTATTCAGTCATTCTGAAGTCAAGCCATTCTGAATAAACCCAAAATGTATTTCTGCTTAGTGTTTGCCTATGATATGGACTGGGTCAGGGCTGCATTATACAGATTGACATCTTACATGTTCAGACTAGGGGGTAGATTTATCAAGCAGCGGATGCTGCAATCTACCTCTGAATTTTCCAGCTTGCTGGAAACTTAAGTTAAGAAGCAGTAGTCATAAGACTTCTGCTCATTAACTCATCCGCCACCTCTGAGGTGGTGTACAGCAATTATCCCGATCAGATACGATCAGGATGATTGACACCACCTACTAACGGCCGATTGGCCGCAAATGTGCAGGTTGCGGCATAGCACAAGCATTTCACAAGAAATGCTTGTGCAATGATAAATGCTGACAGCAAATCATGTCCGCCTGCAAGTTAATAAATCGGCCCCTTGGAGTGAGAAGCTCAGCTCCATTTTTGAGAATAGGTAGACATTGCCCTAAAATACTATTCTAATCTTCAATTGTTTAAAGGGACACTCAAGTCAAAATCAAACTTCATGATTCAGATAGAGCATACAATTATAAAAAAACTTTCTAATTTACTTCCATTAACAAAATGTGCACAGTCTTTTTATATTTACACTTTTTGAGTCACCAATTCCTACTGAGCATGTGCAAGAATTCACAGCATATACATATATATGCATTTGTGATTGGCTGATGGCTGTCACATGATACAGGAGGAGTGGAAATAGACATAACTTTGCAATGTATTTAACAAAAATCTACTACTCATTTGAAGTTCAGACTAAGTGCTATTGCATTGTCTTCTTATCATGCATTTGTTGATTATGCAAATCTATAGTGTTGACTGGTCCTTTAACTAGGATGTTACAGACTCTTTCATTTTAGTACAAAGCTACCACCTAAAACAACTGCTCCTTCCCTTTTAAAAGCTGGTAATGAATAATGAATAAAACATGCTGTGACATAACCACAATTGTGGGCATATTATGCCTGGTTAGTATATCAGTGCAAGTTGCCAAAGAAATTAAACAGTCAGTTATCTTCCTATTTTTTTTCACATTGTTAAAGTTTGTAAATTATAATTCCAGGAGACTGATTTAATCACTTGTTATCTGTACCTACTTATTATGCAGTATGATTTACATCCCAGCTGCAAACCTTGACTTTGGTTTTTTTTGAACAAATATAAAGTCATTAGAAGGTTGCTGAAAAATTGTCAGTAATTCAGTTATAATGACTTATATAAATGAGTCGGAAGCATTTAAGTCATAAAACAAGTCATAAATGGCTTCCAAAGTATGGCAAAGTGAATGTTTTTCCTCTTTCGTATATTGTAATGAGTTTTATATTCAAATAGGATGTCCATTGCAAGCATCATTATCTATGGCTTTAACAGGCCAGTCGAGTTTACAATACATGTAATTCAAGCTTCTAAATCATGATTGGGTACACTTTAGACAATCTCATATAATTTAAATGTTGCTTATGTTATTCCATTAAAGTGTAAACTATTGGAATCTATTTTTTTATTAAGCTATAAAACAGATAATTCAATACAACATTGTATATAATCAAGCTGAAACTGTGCTAATCCTTTAAATGTGTGATTGTACTACCAAGTAATGAATAATCGGTGTACATGATCTATACATGAAAACTTTGTATGCCACATTCCAATGTTCTTGCTTTGGCAGTCAATAGTCATCCTAAAATAGCCATCAACAAACTATGCTATATTTTATATATGATGTGTTATATCTAGAGAATTTCAAAGTTAAAGGGACAGTCAAGTCCAAAATAAACTTTCATAATTCAAATAGGGCATGCAATTTTAAACAACTTTCCAATTTACTTTTATCATCAATGTTGCTTTGTTCTCTTGGTATTCTTAGTTGAAAGCTAAACCTAGAAGGCTCATATGCTAATTTCTTTGACCTTGAAGGCCGCCTATAATGTGAATGCATTTTGACAGTTTTTCAACACTAGAGGGCGTTAGTTCATATGTGTCATATAGATAACATTAAGCTCACACACATGAAGTTACCTAGGAGTCAGCACTGAATGGCTAAAATGCAAGTCTGACAAAAGAACTGAAATAAGGGGGCAGTTTGCAGAGGCTTAGATGCACGGTAATCACAGAGGTAAAAAGTGTATTATTATAACTGTGTTGGTTGTATTAAACTGGGGAATAGGTAATAAAGGGATTATCTATCTTTTTAAACAACAAAAATTCTGGTGTTGACTGTTCCTTTAAAACAACTATAGCTACATGGCTCATGTCCTGATCAGTAAGTGAAATACATAATTAATAACACTCCTTGCAGCATAGAATCATTTTAATAGTAGATAAAAAACAAACTCAAAAGGGATACCATTATGCATAAACGGGTATTTTTTAATTCCTTTACAACAGGGCGGTTCTAACAACATTCTTCAACCACATCCATCCCTCCAGGAATTCTGTACTAAATATTGTACATTCAAATAGTATATACAGTTTATACATTAATTTTAACTACTTTACTGTGCAATTTTTAATGAAAAACAAAAGTGATTATAATCTTATTTAATTGTGAGTCATTGAGCCTCATTTATGAATTGATGAGCTCATTAGGTTCTGAACTAGAAAGTCCAGAAAATAAGCAGCCCTACCAAATACTGTAGATAATCTCTTTATTCCATCCTTGAGGAGCAGGTACAAAAAAGCAGAATATGTTTCGGGTTACATACCCTTAGTTCTGAACTAGGGAATTTTCCCAACCATCTTCGAAGCAAGCAGGCAGCGGACACTATTTATCTGCTTCCTACATTTATCATTGCCAAAGAAAAATCCTTGTATAATGCTCTCCAAACAAACAAGTTAGCGATGATTTAACTCAACCACCTCTGAGGTGGAGACGAGGTTAAATGACCATTAAATAGAGTTGAATTGTATAATCAGCAAGTGCAAAATAAAAAGACAATGCAATAGCATTCAATCTGATTTTTTGCATGAGCAGTAAAGTTTTCTCTGACAATTTTTAAAATGTATTTCAATTTGCTGTAATTATGTGAAACTGAACGGCTCTTGCAGCCCACATCGCTCTCCTTCAATGAGGTGATGTTTGCACCTCTAAACCAATAGCCCTGCATGTCAACTGACAGTGTTCTGTATACACGCACAGCTATTGGGTTAGAGGTGCAAGCGTCACCTCATTGGTAGAAGAGTGATGTGTTGTGGGCGGCGGCACATCCAGGGTAAGTTTAGCACCCTTTTTAAGTATCTCATCACTTAAACTCCACTTTATTTTTAGTGATGGTAAATCTTAGCATTTGTTAAACGCTCAGATTTACCATCACTTTAAGTAGATACAAACATGTTAAAGAATATTTATGCAATATTCATTTTTAATAAAGGTTTTAACCATCCATTTTATGTAAGTATTATGCATTCCAGTGTTCTGCTCATAGCAGAATATGTTCTATGTATTTATAAACAAATATTTATTCATACATATATACCAATATATAATCATGTATGTATATATATATATATATATATATAGTACACAAAAAAACATCATATGTAGAAATATGTATTTATGAATAAATAGACATACTCTGGTATTTGAAGAACATAGGAATGTGAAATATTCATATTTTTATGTTGGGTTAGCACAAATGAGAATATGCAAAAAAAAAAATTCTCCATTGACTACTATGGGGGAATACGTTAACGCGCACACAATATTATAACTTCGGCTTTTTGCACTTGTCGGGTTAGCACAAGAGCAAAAACGCTTTACTTTGAACTTTTAACATGAGCGCAACTCGACAAGCGCAAAAAGCTTACTTCTAGCGCAATTAACACTCAAGCTAAAGCGTTAGTTTGCGCTCCACTCGTAATCTGGCCCATAATTAGCTATTTAAATACACAACTAAGAAAATGTGAAAATGTATCAGCTAAAACATGTAGATGACATCTTAAGTGTAGTAATACTTATTGCACTAGTCATAATAAATAAATAGACAAAAATATGAGCTTTTAAGGAAATGCTGTGAGTAAAATAGCTGTAGCTGTCTTGTATATTGCATCTTACTGATTCTACAGCCTTAAACTGCCAATCAAAATAGTATACACTAATATTACATTTAACAATATTGCATATTGTCACAGCAGTGCAGATGCAGTGCAGTGTGGCAGAGATTTTCATGTTTATAAAACACCTGACACTGATAAAAAGGTTTTTAAAATTGTGCTTCTTCTGTAGGGATTTAAATCTACATAATTTTGAAATAAAAATTTGATTCAATTCATGACACTTGTTTGATTCTTATCTCATATCGTCTTAGTAAATAATGAATGGAGAATAATGAATTACTAAACTTCTCTAGATATGACAAGAGACAAATTGAAATAAAAAATATTGCTGACAGTTTTTTTTTCTCCTTAAATCGTGCTCACAGTTTTTGTATTTATTTTCAGTATTCTTTGAGAAAATTAAACATGCTATATTAAAAACTAGATACTTCCTATATGATATTACATATTTAAAATATAAAATCTTTAGTTATGTGTAGTAAAATAACTTTGTTCACTATTTATTTTGCCCACTTTTCATGTAATTTAGCATTATATAAAAAAAAAAGTAAATTTTCTAATCCTCAGACCTGGAAATGCACACTGTAAACTTCTGGAGGCTAACCCTACTGCATTTATTTCCATAATCAGCTTTAGACGATAACTGCAAAACAATGTATTTTATACTATCATAATGAATATAGCTAGCCTTGTCTGCTGCAGAAGCAAGCCTAGATTGGCCCCTAGAAATAAGGTAAGTAGAGGGAGGAGTCTGTCTGTTGAAAAGCAATTATAGCAAACAAAATGCTAATTAAAGAAATGATCACATTTGACTGATATGTTCTTCTGTAGTATGACAACTGAAATGTCTAGTAATCACCAGACATTTAGGGGTAGATTTAACAAACAGTGGATGCGGCAATCTACCCCCGAAGTTTCAGGTCCGCCTGAAACTAAGGTTAAAAAGAAGCGGTCGTAAGACCGCTGCTCTTTAACTCATCCAACACCTCTGAGGTGGCGGACAGCAATCCTCACGATCCGATCCGATCGTGATGATTGACACCCCCTGCTAGCAGCCGATTGGCCACGAATGTGCAGGGGGCGGCATTGAAGAATTTCACTAGAAATGCTAGTGCTATGTTAAATGCAGACAGCGTATGCTGTCAGCATTTAGCGATGTCGGGCGAACATGTTCACCACAGTAAATAATGCCCATCCGACATGTGATAAAATCGTCCCTTTAGTGTCCCTTTGTAAAACCGGATATTTGACATTGCACTTCTAAGCAAAAACAATTGTGAACATATTTATGTATGTGTCTATAAAAACTAATAAAATAGCATAAGTTATGCAAACACAGTTTCTGTAAGTCTCAATTAAGGTTTATACAACTTTCAATAAAGGTACAGGAAACCCAACATTTTGATTCAGATAGAGAATACAATTTTAAACAACATTCCATTGAAATAATGTTTTGAAATTTGCTTCATTTTCTTGGTATCCTATGTTGGAGAAGGAACACACTACTGGGAGCTAGCTGAACATATTAGGTGATCCATTAACATGAGGCATATATTTCCAGCTGCCTAGTATTTTTTGCATTTTTTGGTCTTCATGATACTTGCCTTAAAGGGACATTACCGCCAAAATTGGAATACACATGGATACATTTCAGATTTGAATAGAAGCATTTTTGTAATATACATGTATTAGCAGAAATGCTTATAATAAAAGCTATAGCTGTTTCAAATGTGTATCTAAGTATGCAGCGTGCACCAGCATTTTAAATACAGCACTTGCTCAGAGAGTCTAAGGTGCTTGTAACATCTGGTGCACTGAGAATATCTAGCTATGCTTCACATGCACATGCATAGAAAAATGTTAACACTAAAACAGTTAGAACTTTTTATAGAAGCATTTTTGCAAATACATGTATATTGGAAATATGTTTCTATTCAAAGATGTAATTCATCTATGTGCATTTACATTTTCACTGGAATGTCCCTTTAAGACAATTGGTTTGCATATTGAAAAAGATTAGAACTTTGGAACCTCCAGTAGTCACAAACTTGTCTAGACACTTTTTTTTTTTACCACAAATCCCTTGCAATATTTTAGTTAGGATTTATTTAAAATAAACAGTACAAAGTTGGTGAGAAGGTCACTTTAATTGACTTTGTACCGTTTGAAGCGAATGTCAACCAATAAATGCAGTGATCCTGCCACTTGTCCACAATGATTAAAGGGGCATTGTACTGTGAAATTGGCTCCAATAAATTGATATACCAGGTGCATAGGATAAAATGTATGGGAAATTGTTCCTTTATGTTTATTTTTGTATTTGAACAGATCTAATCATCTCATCACTCCATATAAACACAAAGGCTTCCTTGTCTCATTTCTGTTTGAGATAAAAAAAATATTGCATATCTCTCCCATCCACTGCTACGAGTGTAATACTTTCTCTGCCGGTTTTTGTTTACATAGCTTTTCTGTACCTATTACTGCAGTACTGACATTTTAATACAGGTGGTGGTTTCAGCAGGCAAAATCAGCTATGTAAAATGTCAAAATAAAGGTAAATTAGTTATTTGTAAATTATTTAATATGCTCCAGCAGGTAAAATAGGTAATTGGAACACAATAAAGGGGAGAAAATTTCACATTACAATGTTCTTTAAATCTGCCCCTTTAATAGTCTTTTTTTTTAAGTTGCCTTTTACAAGCAAACAAAAGCAAAATTATATCAACTCCACACACGTGAGCAGCAGTAGAAAAAGTCAATTAAAGTTGGAATTATTCACTTAGTTCTTATTAAGAGTTTGCTCATTTAGGTTAAAGTGAATCAGTCTGCTATGAAAAAAATCAATTTAGCATTCAAAATTAATAGGATGTTCATTCATCATTTCTTATATTTTTGTATTGTACCTTAGTTATCTTGCTTAATGTGCTGCGATTTCGCTTAGAACAAAACAACCCGTCTTTTTTTTTCTTCTTCTAAACAACGATCACGTTGTTTATACAGCCAATTGATTTTCTGGACGTTAGGCGGCCGTCAATTGACGTCAGAAGGTGATGCTTAATGGTGCGCATGCGCGAATATTTATACTTCCTCCTTGAAAGCGAGCGCGTCCTCGTGTAAATCTCCACCGCATAGGATCGCATACTGCAACATGTTTGTTACATTTTGTGCGCATGCGCGGTTAAAAGAGGATCGATGTGCACGAGCGTAGTTCTGACGTATAGAGCGGGTGGGACCGCTCTATACGTCTATGTATAGCAAACACGGAAATGCTGGATGGGAGGAGATTAGGATAGCAAGCAATAGTAACATAAAGGTTGGCAAATACGGTCAAATTAAAGTTTAATTAAAAAATAAACATAGCGACTACGTTGTACGTTAGAAAAGCAAAATACAGATCAATTTGTATGTGAAAAAGTTTACCTTCACTTTAAATTAAACTTCAATTTCAAACTCTCTTTCTGTGACTATTTTGTCCAATTGACTTGGAACCATGTTTGAGTAAGATATAAAATAATTAATTGCTGGAGATAATTAATTTTTTTCATTATTAACTGTCATATGGTATGCTATTTTTAATACTGTCTGCACCTATTTTTAATATTGTCTGCAATTAATGTTCTTGGATATACAATAACATTTTTTATCAGTAGAATAGAGTCCTTTATTAGCTACTTAATATTTTAACATACCTTATAAAAAGTCAGTTACAGGAGTTTAGTTCATATGAATCCTGGTCATATTATATATATTCTTCACACTCTCCTCAAACACTTTTCAGCCTTACTAGTTTGAAGTCTTTCAAGCTTCACTAGATTCCCTAAAACTAACTCACAATATCTTAATACCTTTGTGAAGAAAGTGTGTAAAATAAAATAAGAGCTGGTGTACTTGGAGAGACCACTTAATGCATTTTACCCATAATTCACCAGGGACCATTAGAAGACACTTGTATATTAAAGTCATGGATATTCAGGTTTTAATAAGTGTTTTGTCAGCAGTCGTGAGTGAGTAGAACTATAAAACACAGATTTCAGTAACGCAGAAACGTGCGGCTCATGGAGGTATAGGAAAATCTTCATTTTGATCAGGAAACTTTTAAAACATATAATGGATGTACACAGGGTGAAAAGTGTTCAGAACTGACCAACATTGGTCTCACAGGACTGTAATCATAGACCGTTACAGATTTCAGTAAAATGGAAGATTCACAATATTGAATATTCATATAACATTATTTTTTAGATCAATGAAGAAAACAACAAACCCTATGTACTAATCTGCGAGCGGACAAGGTTCCAGAGTCTTGCCGGTGAGCAGGCAGCAGACACTGAACATCCTCTGCCCACATATACTATTGCACAAGCATTTGCTTCTGCAGCGCCAAACCCTGTTTTTGCTCAACCAGTTGCGCAAGAGTAGGGCCTATTAATCTCCTAGAACAAGTTTTGGGCGACTTATCTCAACTACCTCGGACTGCTGTTGCTCACATTGCAGTAAGCAGACTCACACGAGCAAACCTGCACTGCAAGGGCTCCAAAGCAGTGTTTGCTGCTTAGTACATGCAGTTCACGCTCTTCATTTATTAGAGGGTATTAAACACTGATGGGGGCCTATTTATTATGGTGCGAGCGGACATGACCCGATATAGCGGATCATGTCTGCTGCACATCGATAAATGCAGACAGCATACGCTGTCGGCATTTAACATTGCACCAGCAGTTCTTGTGAACTGCTGGTGCAATGCCGCCCCCTGCAGATTCACGGTCATTTACCTTTTTTGGAAATTGCAATAACTGTTTTAGTCTGTTGAAACCACCAATGTTCAGTTTTGATTGTTATCTCAGACAGAGATAAGATAAGAACCTTTGTGTTTATAGAGTGATATGACAGTGATAACTATTTCCCATACAAACTCAGCCTAGTTGTGGTTTAACCCCTTAACGACCGAGGACGTGCAGGGTACGTCCTCAAAAAAAAGGCAGTTAATGCCTGAGGACGTACCCTGCACGTCCTCGGTGTGGAAAGCAGCTGGAAGCGATCCTGTTTGCTTCCAGCTGCTTTCCGGTTATTGCAGTGATGCCTCGATATGGAGGCATCCTGCAATAACCTTTTGAAGCCATCCGATGCAGAGAGAGCCACTCTGTGGCCCTCTCTGCACCGGAGATCGGTGGCTTCCTTCGTTGGTGGGTGGGAGCAGTACCGGGAGGCGGGTGGCGGCCATCGATGGCCCTGGAGATGTGGATGGGGGCGGGATCGTGGGCGGGGATGCCCGGGGGCGCGCACGGACGCGCGTGCACGGGAGGGCAGGGGCGGGCGCGTGCACGGGGAGGGAGCGGGTGGGAACCGCTACACTACAGAAAAAGGCAATCAGTTAAAAAAAGTAAAAAAAAAAAATACGATCAATGAGGTGGTGGGGGTTTGTGGTGGGTGTTTGGGGAAGCTACACTACAGAAAAAAAAAACTAAGAAAAAAAAAAAAAAGCCCTTTTTTCTGCAAGCTGGGTACTGGCAGACAGCTGCCAGTACCCAAGATGGCCCCCAATAAGGCAGATAGGGAAGGTTACAGAGCTGTTTTGGGGGGGATCAGGGAGGTTGGAGGCTAAGGGGGGTCCTACACAGCAGAAGAATTATTATTTTTTTTTAAAAAAAAACCTAAACCCCCCAAAAAGCTTTTATTTTAGTACTGGCAGACTTTCTGCCAGTACTTAAGATGGCGGGGACAATTGTGGGGTGGGGGAGGGAAGGGAGCTGTTTGGGAGGGATCAGGGGGTCTGATGTGTCAGGTGGGAGGCTGATCTCTACACTAAAGCTAAAATTAACCCTGCAAGCTCCCTACAAACTTCCTAATTAACCCCTTCACTGCTAGCCATAATACACGTGTGATGCGCAGCAGCATTTTGCGGCCTTCTAATTTCCAGAAAGCAACGCCAAAGTCATATATATCTGCTATTTCTGAACAAAGGGGATCCCAGAGAAGCATTTACAACCATTTGTGCCATAATTGCACAAGCTGTTTGTAAATGATTTCAGTGAGAAACCTAAAATTGTGAAAAATTTAACGTTTTTTTTTTTTATTTGATCGCATTTGGCGGTGAAATGGTGGCATGAAATATACCAAAATGGGCCTAGATCAATACTTTGGGCTGTCTACTACACTACACTAAAGCTAAAATTAACCATACAAGCTCCCTACAAGCTCCCTAATTAACCCCTGCACTGCTGGGCATAATACACGTGTGGTGCGCAGCGGCATTTAGCGGCATTCTAATTACCAAAAAGCAATGCCAAAGCCATATATGTCTGCTATTTCTGAACAAAGGGGATCCCAGAGAAGCATTTACAACCATTTGTGCCATAATTGCACAAGCTGTTTGTAAATAATTTCAGTGAGAAACCGAAAGTTTGTGAAAAAATTTGTGAAAAAGTGAACGATTTTTTGTATTTGATCGCATTTGGCGGTGAAATGGTGGCATGAAATATACCAAAATTGGCCTAGATCAATACTTTGGGATGTCTTCTAAAAAAAAATATATACATGTCAATTGATATTAGTGTTCCAATGTAACTAGCGCTAATTTTGAAAAAAAGTAGTTTGGAAATAGCAAAATGCTACTTGTATTTATGGCCCTATAGCTTTCAAAAAAAGCAAAGAACATGTAAATATTAGGTATTTCTAAACTCAGGACAAAATTTAGAAACTATTTAGCATGTTTTCTTTTTGGTGGTTGTAGATGTGTAACAGATTTTGGGGGTCAAAGTTAAAAAAAGTGTGTTTTTTTCCATTTTTTCCTCATATTTTATAAAATTTTTTATAGTAAATTATAAGATATGATGAAAATAATGGTATTTTTAGAAAGTTAATTTAATGGCGAGAAAAACGGTATATAATATGTGTGGGTACAGTAAATGAGTAAGAGGGAAATTACAGCTAAACACAAACACCGCAAAAATGTAAAAATAGCCTTGGTCCCAAACGGACAGAAAATGGAAAAGTGCTGTGGTCATTAAGGGGTTAAAAAAAAGCAAAAGCAGCTCATGATCTACTATACAAAAGTAAGCATACATTTTATACTCTGTTGCTGGTATAACAAGTTAGTGGAAACATATTACAAGGAAAACAATTTTACAGTACACTTTTTCTTTAAAGTTTACATTTAAATGCAAGATGAAAAACATTTCCTTCACCTTCAAGGATATTTTCTTAGTATATCTCTAAACAGAAAGACTTTGCAATGAGATGTACAAGGCTGTGATTTCCTGTCACTAAAAATCAATTTCAAAAAGTTCAGGTGCTCTTTAGAAGCCAATCTGTGTTACTGAGCTGCGTACAGAGGTTTTGGATAACAGAGGATACATACTGACTGATTGTCTCTGTGCTGTATATATACCTCTATTACAAACCATCACAATTTACTCAGTAAAACACCTGTCACTTCCTGCTACATACAAAACATCTTGTTGAAGGCAATGTAATGTTAAAGACATTCAAAGGAAGAGAACATTTCTGCCAGCTGCTGTACCGTCATTTTAGTGTGACCTTTACCTCAGTGTCTTATCATTTTGAAGATAACCATTGTTAAGAACAGCAGTCTGCCAATCTGACAACTCAGTCTGGGAACATTCACAAACTAGCATAATTTGACTGAAGATTTAACTAATGCTATTAACACTGTTAGGGATACAGAATGTCATTGGAAAAGATAAATCACTGGGGGAAAAAATGACAAGATTTAAATCTTGAATAGTGTTAAAGGGATAGTACAGTCCAAATTAAACAACTTTCCAATTTCATTCTGGTATCAAATTTGCTTTGTTCTTTTGTTATGTTTTATTGAAGAGTAAAACTATGTAGGCTCATAAGAGCTCAGGAGTGTGCACGTTTCTTTCCTACTCTATGGCAGCAGTTTTTTTAAACATTATTTTGAACTTTTTTTTTATGCAAAATGCTGCTGCCATAGAGTTCTTAAGACACATGCACACTCCTGAGCTCTTATGAGCCTACCTAGTTTTACTCTTCAATCAGTGGCATATTTAGGTTTTGTGCTGCCCTAGGCACTCAAAATTCCGTTGCCCCCAACCCAAAGGATTTAGGCCTTTTTTCCCCTTAATATTTATTTGGGTCAGTGTGTAAAATGTTTTTTTTTCTTTTTTCTTTATAACAATTCAAAAAAAATGTGCTAGCAAAACACTTGCATTCAGGTGGGTTGAATTGCATGCATCTCCTACTATTTTCTCCCTGAGAGAAGGGAGAGAAAAGTAGGGCAGGAGAGAAAAGGGAGGGAAAGGAAAGAAGGAAGGGAGAGAGAGAGAGAGAGAGAGAGAGAGAGAGAGAGAGATAGAGAGAGATAAGAAAAGTGGGGAGGGAGAGGAGAAAAGGGAGGAGGGAAAAAAGGAGGGAAAGAAAGGAGTGAAAGAAGGGAGCAAGGGAGGGAGGGAAAGAAGGGAGGGAGGGAAAGAAAGAAAGAAAGAAAGAAAGAAAGAAAGAAAGAAAGAAAGAAAGAAAGAAAGAAAGAAAGAAAGAAAGAAGGGAGGGAGGTAAAGAAAGAAAGAAGGGAGGGAGGGAAAGAAAGAAGGGAGGGAGGGAAAGAAAGAAGGGAGGGAGTTGAGGGTGGAAGGGAGGGAGAAAGGGACAGAAAGGAGAAAGGAAGGAAGGGAAAGAAGAACTCACTTTGAAACAATCACTGCCCTTTACATGCTACAACATACAGTAATTACCATCATTGAAGTAATGAAACGTTTTAAGTGTCTGTTTACTATTTGCTCCATGGGTTCATGAATGCAGAGAAAGCTAGATATTAGTAGCTAACATACATTAGCACTGAGAGTTTATGATTAGACATCACATGAATGCAGAGAAAGCAATTAGTAGCTAACATACATTAGCACTGAGAGTTTATGATTAGACATCACATGAATGCAGAGAAAGCTAGTTATTAGTAGCTAACATACATTAGCACTGAGAGTTTATGATTAGACATCACATGAATGCAGAGAAAGCTAGCTATTAGTAGCTAGCATACATTAGCACTGAGAGTTTATGATTAGACATCACATGAATGCAGAGAAAGCTAGCTATTAGTAGCTAGCATACATTAGCACTGAGAGTTTATGATTAGACATCACATGAATGCAGAGAAAGCTATTAGTAGCTAACATACATTAGCACTGAGAGTTTATGATTAGACATCACATGAATGCAGAGAAAGCTATTAGTAGCTAACATACATTAGCACTGAGAGTTTATGATTAGACATCAGATGAATGCAGAGAAAGCTAGCTATTAGTAGCTAGCATACATTAGCACTGAAAGTTTATGATTAGACATCAGATGAATGCAGAGAAAGCTAGCTATTAGTAGCTAGCATACATTAGCACTGAGAGTTTATGATTAGACATCACATGAATGCAGAGAAAGCTAGCTATTAGTAGCTAACATACATTAGCACTGAGAGTTTATGATTAGACATCACATGAATGCAGAGAAAGCTAGTTATTAGTAGCTAACATACATTAGCCCTGAGAGTTTATGATTAGACATCACATGAATGCAGAGAAAGCTAGCTATTAGTAGCTAGCATACATTAGCACTGAGAGTTTTTGATTAGACATCACATGAATGCAGAGAAAGCTAGTTATTAGTAGCTAACATACATTAGCACTGAGAGTTTATGATTAGACATCACATGAATGCAGAGAAAGCTAGCTATTAGTAGCTAGCATACATTAGCACTGAGAGTTTATGATTAGACATCACATGAATGCAGAGAAAGCTAGCTATTAGTAGCTAACATACATTAGCGCTGAGAGTTTATGATTAGACATCACATGAATGCAGAGAAAGCTAGCTATTAGTAGCTAACATACATTAGCACTGAGAGTTTATGATTAGACATCACATGAATGCAGAGAAAGCAAACTATTAGTAGCTAACATACATTAGCACTGAGAGTTTATGATTAGACATCACATGAATGCAGAGAAAGCTAGCTATTAGTAGCTAACATACATTAGCACTGAGAGTTTATGATTAGACATCACATGAATGCAGAGAAAGCTAGCTATTAGTAGCTAACATACATTAGCACTGAGAGTTTATAACTAGACATCACATGAATGCAGAGAAAGCTAGCTATTAGTAGCTAGCATACATTAGCACTGAGAGTTTATGATTAGACATCACATGAATGCAGAGAAAGCTAGTTATTAGTAGCTAACATACATTAGCACTGAGAGTTTATGATTAGACATCACATGAATGCAGAGAAAGCTAGCTATTAGTAGCTAGCATACATTAGCACTGAGAGTTTATGATTAGACATCACATGAATGCAGAGAAAGCTAGCTATTAGTAGCTAACATACATTAGCGCTGAGAGTTTATGATTAGACATCACATGAATGCAGAGAAAGCTAGCTATTAGTAGCTAGCATACATTAGCACTGAGAGTTTATGATTAGACATCACATGAATGCAGAGAAAGATAGCTATTAGTAGCTAACATACATTAGCACTGAGAGTTTATAACTAGACATCACATGAATGCAGAGAAAGCTAGCTATTAGTAGCTAACATACATTAGCACTGAGAGTTTATGATTAGACATCACATGAATGCAGAGAAAGCTAGCTATTAGTAGCTAACAAACATTAGCACTGAGAGTTTATAACTAGACATCACATGAATGCAGAGAAAGCTAGCTATTAATAGCTAACATACATTAGCACTGAGAGTTTATGATTAGACATCACATGAATGCTGAGAAAGCTAGTTATTAGTAGCTAACATACATTAGCACTGAGAGTTTATGATTAGACATCACAAGCTGATCTAAGCAGTGCACAGACACATCCAGTCTGTTAGTTACTAAGACCTGCAATAAGCACTGCGCTCGCAGACCCACCACAGCTGACAAGAGGAGGTAGCATATCGGCACAAGGTCTTCTCCTCCAGCCTCACCTTGTAAGCATATCCCCGGGCAAGTTTCTCACCAAGAACGCTTCCACTGGCGGCTCTAAATGAAGCAACGGTTTAAAGGAGCACTGCCTGTGAAGAACGACCTTAAAGGGACACTAAACCCAATGTTTTTCTTTCACGATTCAGATAGAAAACACAATTTTAAATAAGATTCCAATTTACTTCTATTACCTAATTTGCTTAATTCTTTAGATATTCTTTGTTTAAGAAATAGCAATGCACATGGGTGAGCCAATCTTACGAAGCATCTATGTGCACCCACCAATTAACAGCTACTGAGCCTATCTTGATATGCGTTTCAGCAAAGGATATCAAGATAATTAAGCAAATTAGTTAATAGAAGTAAATTGGAAAGTTATTTAAAATTGCATGTTCTTTCTGAATCATGAAAGAAAAAAATTGGGTTTCATGTTGCTTTAATCAGCGTACATGCCTTGTCTTCTCTGTAAAAGCCTGCACTTTACCGCCCACTGTACTGTGTGCTTGCTTTTAGAAAGAAGATAGGGCAGATTTGCTGCCCCTCCCAAATCTGCTGCCCTAGGCCCCAGCCTTGTTAGTCTAGGCCAGGGTTCTTCAAACTTTTTTCCCCAAGACCCAGTGTCATGATACCACATATCTTCGTGACCCTATTTTTATACTTAGTTTGAAAATATTAGTAACTAATATATAACAAGATAGCTGCAATTTTTGCAAAGTGACTAAATGTGTGTGTACTTTACTCCTGATTGTAGTCAAATTTCAAAGTGTTGTAAAACGTAATAACACTCACTCTCATAAAACACACAAACTCTCATGCAACAGACACACCACACACACTCTTATTCAACATACACAAACACCACACACATTTTCATACTACACACACACAACACACACACTCTCATACAACACACACACAAGCCACGGCCCAGTAAACATGGTGTTGCGACCCAGTAATGGGTCCCGACCCGTGGTTTGAAGAACCTTGGTCTAGGCCATAATACACCCCTGTCTTTAATAAAAGATACTGAGAGAGCAAAGCAAATTTGATAACAGAAGTACATTGGAAAGTTGTTTAAAATTGCGTGCTCTGTCTGAATCATGAATGTTTATTTTTGACTTTACTGTCACTTTAATTACAAATATACTGTATTTATAACAGCATTTTATTTGAATGTATTATAATTTGATTTGCATTTTGGAAGCAGAAAAGTGTATATGTATTGCCTGTAAGGAATATGATTTAAATAGAGATTCTCTTGTAAAAATAAATAAATGTTCTAGTTCATTGCATCATTTTTTTAATTCCTTTCTTTTACTATGTATTTAACAACTCTGCCACTCTAGATGAGAATACAGTTGATGGGCAAATGGGAAGTGGACATACAAGCATTTTCTTCAATCACAGACCATATATTCATTTGGTGCAGAGTGGGCATGTTCCAGGAATGCAGCTTTGACTATGTGTTTAATCCTTGTTCATATCTTAAACCATCCCGCAACCTGCATGACTACCACATGTTAGGAGGTCACACACGCACTGCTCTCGTGCATCCTTATCTCCACCCACTGACCACCTAGGCCCTCCCAAAGACTGACAAGACATGCCTACAATGCCACCCATGATCCTAGTGTGACTCTACCCCTTAACTACCTGGCCCCACCCACAAAATGGCTATATGCTGTTTTTAAGCTTTCAAGTCCTGTAGAGCCCAACTGAGATGCTGTTAGGTATGCTATCTGAAGGAATTATAAGGAGATTAAACAAGAGGCATGTTTCCCTGGACAACACATATATTTATTTTTAAAAATGACAGGTTTTAATGCTTTCAAAATATTTTATTTTGCATACAGATAATTTTGAAATATACTGATTCATTTCTGATGTTTAAATTTAAAATGTCTATAAAGGGCTCCATTCAAGGGACATTATACACTCATTTTTTCTTTGCATAAATGTTTTGTAGATAATCAATTTATATAGCCCATAAAGATTTTTTTAAATGTATAGATTTGCTTATTTTTAAATACATTGCTCTGATTTTCAGACTCCTAACCAAGCCACAAAGTTTTAGGAGAATATCTCTATATATTATATATGTATATCAACGTAGAATCTAGCACAAACTTACTTCACCACCTCCATAGGAGGCAAAGTTTGTAAAACTGATTTCTGGGTGTGGTGAGGGGTGTATTTATAGGCATTTTGAGGTTTGGGAAACTTTGCCCCTCATGGTAGGAATGTATATCCCATATGTCACTAGCTCATGGACTCTTTCTAATTACATGAAAGAAATATATATATATATATATACTGTATGTATATATAGGAATATCTATTTTAAAATACTTGAAATATATTCTCCTATCTGAAGAACATTGGAATTTACTTAACTTTACTTAAGTAAATACATAGTATAACACTTTATTAAATATGAATACTGCATAAATATGCTTTTACATGTTTTCATCTACTTGACTACAAAGAGTTCCAATGCACGAATATATAGGTATATATATATATATATATATATATATATATACAGATGTACTTATGTGTTTATATGTTTATATATGTCTGTAAATACATATATACACATATAAATACATATGTACACACATATACTGTATATAAATATATACATATTTAGACATGGGTATGTATGTATCTCTATGTTAAAGCCCTTTGCAGTTATTTTTTTCCGCCCCAAACATCTGAGACCGCATATCTTTGAGCCTTTATAACTTTTCAATATTTTTTATTAGATGACGTTATTATTAGTGTAACTGTAATTTTTAACGTGATTTTGATGTATTTTGCGAGTAAAATTCAATTGTGCTCGAGCGAATGCGTTTATTTTCAAATTGCATTACATGAGCTACTTCCGACTCGCATAAACAGCTGCAATAAACCCAATAAAGTTTGCGTGCAGCAGCTAGCGAGTCACTTGGTCCATGATATAAAGGGACTTTTTACTGGTCTGTTGATTGCTAAACAATAATAATATTACTTAAAAGGATTTTAAACTCCCCAAAAAAATCTTCAATCTATATTAAAGATCAGTATTTAAACAGATTTTATTTTAGTTTTCCTGAAAAAAATGTGGTGTAAAATATGTGGAAACGAATACAACAGTATCATTTGTCTGCTTCCTACTATTCATCAGTGGCTGATGAGGACATCTCCCACAGCTTTATTGGTGGTGAGGGACACAACTGCAAGCCTGACAAATGTTGGTGTGTTCATGAATAAAACATCAATTTTTCTACCTGTAATTTGAAATACTTAAATCAGTTGACTATAATATTCCTGGTATCTCTATTTGTTTATTTAATGGGGGGGGGGGGGTCATATTTTTTTGTGTATTCTAATTTCTTAAAAAGACATAGCATTTCATTTTAGCACTAGCGACTCTGCAAGTTAATGGGCTCTTTTTACCAAGCAGTCATAGCTGCTTCAGACCCCCGGTGCTTCAGGCTTGACTGAAATGATAGGTGGTCTTCAGACCGCTGCTGCTTAACCTTTCCGCCACCTTCCAGATCTGATTGGGATGATTGAAAACCCCTGCTAGCCGATTGGCCGACAGCTAGCAGGAGACAACATTGCAAATCATGTCCACCTGACATATAATAAATGGAGACCTAGCTGTTTAACTCTTATAAAGGAGTTAAACACATAGTTAAAGTACCACTTAGGAGCCACAGAGAACTACTACATGACTTCTGTAGCATATTGTCTTATCAGCCATGTCCATGTAAGAGATTTTATTACATAAATATCACCTACAATTTTACAAGCAAAATAGATAGTTGGATACTTGTGCTAGGAAAATGTGACTAACAAGTGGCCATATATAATAGGTCAGAACTCAGAAGAAAAGTTAATGGCAGCACAAAAGGCAAATAATGCACTGTTAAGCTATGCATGCTTTAAAAGTTGCTGAAATCTCTCTGGCAGTGGCATTCAGAGATACTTCAGACAAGAGAGTTTATAATGCCCAAATGTTATTTCTAAGATATACATAGGCAACTTAAACATGCTTGACCTAAGAGATGAGCTAAAAATATTGTTGGCATATTGCATGCAGAACATCCCTTACCCACCACCATATTTCTGCTTCTAGTGCCAAAATGTCTGCAGGATATATATATATATATATATATATATATATATTGTACATCCACAACATGCACTCACTCCTATTAGTTTGTTAGGTTGCCCAGGTGACTCCTTAATTTTCTAACATAAATTGAGATTAACAGAAGGGCTCTCACGTTTCTTTTCAATAACAAATGTTTCCTTTATTTACATGAATCAAATCACATATAGGTCTATATGTTATTTGATTCATGTAAATAATGGAAACATTTGTTGTTGAAAAGACCCGTGAGTGTACTGTTAATCTGTGTATATATATATATATATATATATATATATGTATATGTACAGTGTATATATATATATATATATACATATATATATACATACATATACACGCATAAATATATATATATATATATTATTTTTTATTATTATTTATTTATTTTTTAAGACCTATTTGGGACCATATTCTCAAAAAGGTTTGATGCTCCTGGTTTAATTCATATGTTAATAAATGCTAATATATTTGTTCTTGCTTTGCAATACAATGATAAATATTCGTACAAAATGTAAAATCATGTTTCCATGTAAAGGGCACAGAAATGATTTATAAATAATACTCTCTCAAACATAAAATATATTTTTTTTAAAAAAGAATATTAAAAAAAAAAAGGAAACCATAATTAAGAAATGTCACAGTAAACCATATGGGTTTACTAAGAAGAAATCCAAAGAGCAACAAATAAGAGATGCTTTTTTTCCTCAATAAAGGTCAAAACAGAACATTGCAGCTGCACAAGACCATGCTAATATTATTAAACAATCTTATTGAGGAATATAAAATTGAAAATAAAAATTGAGCTGGCTATGTAAGGCTTTTTTTTTTTTTTTACAATGAAACTGTTATTGCAGACAAATGTCAGAGACTTACAATGTTGTTCATATAAATATGTGTTTCTAAAGTATGGTAACTGCTTTAATAGTGCTATTTAAAGGGACACTGTACCCAAAATAGAGCATGACATTTTAAGCAACTTTCTAATTTACTCCTATTATCAAATTTTCTTCATTCTCTTGGTATCTTTATTTGAAATGCAAGAAAATAAGTTTAGATGCCGGCCCATTTTTGGTGATCAACCTGGGTTGTTCTTGCTGATTGGTGGATAAACTCATCCACCAATAAAAAAAAGCTGTCCAGAGTTCTGAATAAAAAAAAAGCTTAGCTGTCTTCTTTTTAAAATAAAGATAGCAAGAGAACGAAGAAAAATTGATAATAGGAATAAATTAGAAAGTGGCTTAAAATTGCATGCTCTATCTGAATCATGAAAGAAAAAAATTGGGTTCAGTGTCCCTTTAAGGTTACAGTACAGGTAAGGTTGGTTGTACTCAATCTAGGTATATTTATTATTCTATTTCAAAAATGTGAATCCTGATTACCTTTCAGTAATAAGGTGCCAGGGAATATTAGATAAATTGAGACGTATGCAAAAAAAGCAACAAAGTTTTTTGTTTGTTTGTTTGTTTGATTTTTAAACCAGTGTTAGTGTTGCAGAATAATAAAGTCATTAATGTAAGATTTTTAAAATTCTAGCACAGTTGAACTGACACTCATTACAAATTGCTTCAGGACTTTTTTAGTTACTCTAATGTAAACAAATTAACATTTTCTCATAACAATATCAGAATATTTAGACATTGCTTCAGTCCAAACTACTTAATCAATATTGATGAAAATTGCAGAAACGGAATTCAAATTTGAAAAAAAGTTTTTCTATTCTGGATAAAATTCACTTAAGATTTCAAAAGTTGTTTAATTGTAGTGTTACTTATTTTGAAACAATAACTACTACAGACTTTTTTCTTTTCTTTTTTTTTTTTAATGGGTATAAGATTTTTTTTTTAAATAAAGTTTTTCTAGTTTAAAGGGATACTGAACCCAAAATTTTTCTTTCATGATTCAGATAGAGCATGTAATTATAAGCAACTTTCTAATTTACTTCTATTATCAATTTCTCTTCGTTCTCTTGCTATCTTTATTTTAAAAAGAAGGCATCTAAGCTAAGGAGTCAGCAAATTTTGGATTCAGACCATGGACAGCACTTTTTTATTGGTGCTGTCCAATCAGCAAAGACAACCCAGGTTGTTTACCAAAATGGGCCGGCATCTAAACTTACATTCTTGCTTTTCAAATAAACATACCAAGAGAATAAAGAAAATTTGATAATAGGAGTTAATTAGAAAGTTGTTTAAAATTGCATGCTCTATCTGAATCACAAAAGAAAAAATTTGGGTACAGTGTCCCTTTAAGCCTGACTTTGATTTCCCCTATGCATAACCTGGACTAACCAAACAGTTTTCAGTTTACTTATGGCCTTAACTCTTTTTTTTCTTGCTACAATGTAAAAAATATATGATTTACATCTTTGAGCACACAAAAAATCTCTACTGAACAATGTTTACATACATAGCTTTCAAAAGTAATTATGAAACAATTTTATAAGTTCTCAATAGATCATCTGACTTCTATGGTAAGCGTTAATTATTTCAAATCCCAATGAAGGGAAAAAATATGTATACAAATATATATATATATATATATATATATATATATTCATAAGAAGTTAACACTGCAATATATTGTGCAGCATGATTAAGGGACATCCTTATTCATTTATCCATTCACTCTAATGTCAAATGCTTGCTAAGCATAAAAAACTTTTTGTATAAACAAATATTGCATTTGAAGGGATATGAAACCCCAAAAAATGGGATTAAGATGGAACATACAGTACCATTTAAAAAAAAAATTCCTATTTATTTCTGTTGTCAAATTTGCTTCGTTCCTATGATATTGTGTGTTGAAGAGATACCCAGGTAGGCATCTGTAGCCCTACATGGCAGGAAATAGTGCTGCCCTCTTAGTGTTCTTGCAAAACTGCTGCCATATAGTGCTCGAGAAATGAATCATGAAAGAAAACGGGTTTCATATCCCTTTAACTCTATATTGAATGTAAAGTTCAGATTTTTTACATAACATTTGATTTAAAAAGAGATATAACTGAAATATCAAAACTAACATTTAAATTGAGTGTTAGATTCCAAAAACTTGAAAGTTACATTTCTTTTGAGTGATCCTACAGAGTGATTCCACAAAAATATGTTATGAAGAACATTCATACTGCCTTAAAATGCATTCATCTATCCCAAGTTTTCATTTAAATGTCTCCAGGCTTTTTTAGGAAGAATAATCCTTAAGAATTTTTCCATGCAAAACAACAAAAGAGAGCTATTCAATTCTGTGAATGATACATATATTTTATATATTCATCACTTTGCAGATAGCTTGTTGCCAGTCTGAACATTAATTGTGTTGGAACATCATGTTGAGGCAATTGAAAAATTGTCACATGAATTAATTAATTTTAATTCCGCTGAACAACAGCAGCAGGGGTCAAAAGCTGTAACTATTCTGCGGGCTCTCAACATTTTGCAGAATACTTCTTCTAGCTTGTGATTCATTTATTATAATACATGAAAAACATGCTGCTTTCAAAAGTACATATTTTGTCTTGTATTTGATAATGGAAGGGTACATTGGGTCATGTCTGATTCATGATAGACACGTCGTTTTAATGATAACAAATTTCAGTTTTATTTCTCAAAGATGCATTAAAGTTTTAAAAGTTACAAACAATGATTGTGAAATTGTATTAAAAAAGGCAACATTTATAAATATTGACTTGGATTTTATGCATTTTATTTAATATATCACATGCATAATATATCACATGATAGTTCATGCTATTCTGTGGGTGAAGAGCCTGCAGAATATGTCCAATACTTATTGAATTTATCAGGGGGAAATGGCAGGTGCTATAATGAGCACACAAAAACAAAGGGAAATAACTTTATTTTTAATTATTTATAAGGAGAATATACTGGAACCCTTCACTATATGTAAACACTGTGTTGTCTTGGTAAGTGCAGTTTTAAAAGGACAGTTTATCATAAATTTGCTCTCCTTTAATTTGTTCCCAACAATCCATTTTACCTGCTGGAGTGTATTACATAGTTTACAAATAGCTCCTTTTTTTGTATATTGGCATTTAACATAGCTAAGTTTTTTTAGGGTGCATAGGGACGAGTTCAACAAAGATCTTTCTATACCTATCAGAGTTGTATATTTGTTTTCTAAAGATCTAAATGACCATATTTATTGTACAAAATGTGATATCAGTGACATTGTTTACAATTTCATTTATGATAAGATTAGAAAAGAAGAGAGAGCTACAATTTAATTTTGGCAATACTATATATTCATGCATCTTTAAGGTTTTAAGTGATTGTCAAAATATTGTATTTATGCAACTTATAGGGAAATAAAACCCAAACATTTTCTTTCATAATTTATGTAGAACATAACATTTTAATCCACGACTTTACAGTTTACTTCTATAATCAAATTGGCTTTATTATTTTGTTATCATTTGTTGAAGGGGCAGCAATGCAATACTGGTTTCTAACTGAACTCATTGATGAGCCAATGACAATCAGTATATATATGCAGTCACCAATTAGCAGCTAGAACCTAGGTTCTTTGCTGTTTCTGAGCTTACCAAGATAAACCTTTCAGGAAAGGATAAAAAGAAAAGGAAGCAAATTAAATAAATGTAGAAAATTGGAAAGTTTTTTTTTTAAATTGCATGCTCTTTCAGAATAATGAAAGAAAATATTTGAGTTTCATGTCCCTTTAAGTATTAAAGAGCACACAGCAAACCATAGTGAATGTTTAAAACCAAAGGGATTAAATGTCATATTGTCCAGCAGTAAATGAAATAAATATAACAAGAAACTTAAGGGAATAAAAAAATGAAGACAAAGATGGGTAAAAACCCTGAATGTTAAATTTTATTGCAATAGAAATACAAACAGAACGGCAAATTTGCAAAATAAGGCTAATAACACAATTATAAGTGGCGGCAATCAGATACTAAATTAACCACTGAATAGATGGTCATCATAGCCCAGACCTGCTGACAGAGCAGAGACAATCTACAATGCCCTCAGCCATAGAAAACAATATGAGGTGTTTGGCCCATTGCATACCAAAGTGAGGCACCCCCAGCCCCACTCTTGCACCTGGGGACATTGTCCCCTTTGCAGTCTCTGTCACTTGACTCATCTGCCCGCTTTCTTGTCCATGACTGACTGCCTCGCTTCACACCAGTAGGACCTTAGGCAGCAAGTGGCAGAGCATGCTGCACCAAGGGGTGCAAAAAACTACTGTCCTAGGACTTATCCAGCTCAGTCGAATAACCTTGCTGGAGGCTCAGATAATACTAGGCCCCCTGAATGAAGGTTGTAAAACTGATTGCTGACCACTAGAAGGGAGGGATGGAGAATCTAGAAGCCTGGGCACCATGCTGCAGGAGCTTTTAAGGCAAGCCTGAATACTCACCCACTACACTGCAAACATGTTGCAATCTAACTGAATTTCTCCTCCTAAGGGCCTTAACCCTTACGAGTGTTCCAGGGCAGGGCCTTACAATATCATAAAGGTTAGATTTTACAACAAAGTACATCTTTTAAGGGCAATCTTTTCTATTCAGAGAAGGCAATGAAAATTGCTACAACACATCACTCTAGGGGGTCAATTTATCAAGCTCCGTACAGAGCTTGATGCCCCGTGTGTCCGGCGAGCCTGGAACAGAAGTTATGAAGCAGAGGTCTAAAGACCGATGCTCCATAACCTGTCCACCTGCTCTGAGGCAGCGGACAGAAATCAACCCGATCGAATACGATCAGGTTGATTGACACCCCCCTGCTAGCGGCTGATTGGCCGAGAATCTGCAGGGGGCGGTATTGCACCAGCAGTTCACAAGAACTGGTGGTGCAATAATAAATGCTGACAGCGTATGCTGTCGGCATTTATCGATGTGCAGCGGACATGATCTGCTATATCGGATCATGTCTGCTGGCACCATAGTAAATAGGCCCCTAGGGGTTCGATTCTATAAATCTCTCTGCTCAAGGGAGATTGTTTAGAAAGAAAGTCAATGCTATGAAGTCATTCACTGTGATCTTTTAAATGCACATTTCACCTTGATAGCTGAACATCTCGCTAAATGGCATAGCCTACATTTCTGTTTGTGAAGGAAAAATTAATTACAGAAAAAGTAAACTCAAAATACAATGTAAAAATTGTAATCAAAATATGCACTAAAAACCATTACATTTCCTCAACATGTTCTTAATCTGTTTCTATATATAAATTTATGGAAGTTAAATTAATTATACCTAGTAATTGGTGTAAATATTAGGGGTTTAGACAGTGCTAGGTTGTTTAATTTATGATTACAGTCAGTGGCAAGTGAAAAAAAAAATCTTTTTGATTCTCATTGCATGTGTTGGGAGTTGTGGAGACAGTGTGAGGGGATGGGCTTCAAGCCAGTGGGTCCCCAAATACAACAATTATTTAAAGATAATTATTTTGCTGCATCATCATTTCAACTATACTTACTGACCAACATATCTGTTCCTTCCTTTCAATTTCTTTTCTAAGCTCCTTTTGACCAAATCTTGTTTTTTTTTGTATCTACACAAATCCCTTATTGAACTTATCTACCATATATGGCTTATTTTGTAAATGAATATGTTCATTATATTACTTTATTACAGGTATACATTTTAAACATTTACTGTTATTTATTTGTGTTAAAACTTACTCTGAGATTCCGTAATATGATATTTACAATGTTTTCAGTTTATGATGTTTGCTTCAAGTTTAACCTTTTGTTCCCACTAATTTTAAGAGATAACCTTATGGATCTCAGGCTCTGTGCGAGATCTGTTTTTGTGAACTTCTCATTCTAATCATATTAAGGAACAGATGAAGGACTTTTTTCTTCCCTGATTACTAGACATGTGCATGGCGAAAAAATTTGGTTCGGATCGATTCGAAATTTTTCGAGGTTCGGATCGATTCGAATTCGGAAAATTTTTAATCGATTCGTTTTGGATTCGTTTCGGATTCGAAGAAATTCGGCTGGATTCAGTTCGATTCGGAAATTCTGAATTTCTGTAAGTTTTAGGTGGGATTAGACTATTATTATGTACTGTATATTAGGTGTAACCCATAGCAGAGTGATATAACCTAATATACTGTACAATACTAGTGTAATCCATGGCCATCCGAATTTACAGAATAAATCTGAAGTAATTCTGATTTATTCGCGAAACTCGGCAGTATTTTAATTCAGAAATTCGGTTCAATCCAAATCGCCGAATTTTCCGAATTTTCCGAATTTCCGAATCGAACCGAACCAAATTGCACATATCTACTGATTACAACCGTCAGTAGTATGTGTTAAACTTGATATTTGAATTGTGTAATCTATACATGCAGATCTTTATGCAAATTGTTTTCTTTCATTAAACTCAATTTAAAAAATGTAGTTTATGTACCATGTAATTTCAAAGTACAAAGTCAAAATCAAACCAAAAAGTGCACAAACTCAAATCACAATATAAATATATTTAATTTATAAAAATTGCCCTCTCAATTTTGTAGTGTGGACTCCCCCCCCCCCCCCCAGGTTTCATCATATTCTCAAAACAAGTTAAAGAGACCTTTTTTTCAGTAAATTTGATATCCCCTTATTGTGTTTATAATGACATGCATTTTGACATATCAGAAAAAAATTACATTTTACAAATACATTATAACACATATGTATATATATGTTATTTCAATGATCAGATGTAGTTTTGTAGCAAACAATTATTAGCAGGACAATTATTCATTAGATCTAAATTATTAATTAATTTCAGAAGACATAATCTAAGCATAATTTAGGTGACACACTATTATTATTATACTTTATTTATGAAGCGCCAACATATCGCGCAGAGCTGTCCATGGGTACAATCTGTTTAAATAAAACAATGATGTAAAACATGTAAGAGACAAGACACAACTTGACAAACACATACAGGAGGAATTGAGGGCCCTATTCCAGTGGGAACTTACAATTTAGAACGCACTAGCACAAATCATCACTTTTAAGCAGGTGCTAAAAATGTACTTTTTTGTATGTTTTATCATGTCTGAGCCATGCCTAGATTACTGCAATATGCAGATGTAAGGCGAAATCCAATCATTATAATAGGAGTTAATTATATTTACAATAAGAATTCAGCACCTGCATTTGCAAATACATAGTTATGAGGGATTTGAATATTTTAAAAAGAGACAGAAGCATAAAGATAATTGCAGGCAACTGGAGGTAGTTATATCTGCGTAAAAGGAGATATTTTGTTTAATCCATTAGTTGACAGATCAAGAAGCCAAAGAAAAAAATGCTAAAGGAACATTTAATGAAAAAATGTATTGAGAAATACAAGGGACAACCTGGGTTATTTTTTTATAATCTACCTGCCTATATTTTTTATTAATTAATTTGTATGCTTGAAAATGCATTCTAAAACTTTCTTGTACTTGTTACAGACATGTTGCTGCTCCGCACACAAAATGCTGGTATTCATAAGCCCTCTCACCTCTCTTTCCCATAAAGTCTGTGTGTAATGTATGGTTTGATAATGAGTGAGGTAAAAAAATAAGACTTTATACTCGAAAGCAATAGAAATGTTATTATTTGTTTGAATATGTTTTTATCACACAAATTATCCTTGTTTCTGTGTGCTTCCCTGCAAAAGATTTATATGGACTTGTAAATCCAGACTTTTTTTTAGATAAGAACAGTAAGCTGTGGTCACTCAAAATCGGCTGTTTCAGCTTGGCTTTGAGTTGACTGTGACACATGTTTGATGTAGACGCAGGACGCATTGGATACCCTGCAGTCGTTGATAAATAAGTTTAAAGGTATAATCCTTAACAGACTTTTTTATTCTTAACCAATATTGCACCGCCTCACTACTAAGGACTTGCTCAATCTATACTATCAAAAAAACGGACTCTCGAATAGATATAAAAACAAACGAGCTCTATCATGAACATTCTTTAAATCTTTTATATATAGTAATAAGAAAATTATTGTGCTATATGATATTTTATATGTACTTCACGTGAGAAAGTTAACCCATTATTTAGAGAACACAGAAAATGTCTGTTATACAAACTAGAAACATTTTTTAGTTTGTAACTAGATACAACGTATCTATATTCTCTGTCTCCTATAAAATAACTAAATAAGTATATTCTGAACCACTGAATACTGTAAATTTGAATTAGAGACGTCTCTACTAAATGTAATTTTTATATATGATGGTATTTTTATGTGAAACACATTTTTAATTTTATTAAATTATTTTATGTCTTTACTACAAAGCCTTTATGAATTCTTAAAAACATTAATGATTTTATACCACTTATAACCCTTCTTTTTGGTATCTTTAGCAAAAAAGCGCCCTTACTACACCCATTTTTTTCGATTTATTCAGAAAAAAAATTGACTGAAAGAATTGACCACTTAGAAAATACTTTCCAAAGCTGTCATTTAAACTGGAACCTTATTGGTTGAATTTTTTTTTTTTTTTAAAGTGCAATGTTTGCTTAGAACGGCAGTTGTTTTTTTAAAAAAAAAAAAAAAAATAGATTCAGTCTGCATTATAGGATGTGAATAAGGATGTTTGCAATAATCGTGTTGTAAGTAATGCATTCAAGCTAGTTTATTTTTAGTGTTGACAGCTAGTTTATTTTTAGTGTTGACTGTCCCTTTAAAATTTAACAGTCAAAAAGTTAAAAAAATAAACTTTATGATTGAGTGTTTTACACCAACATTCCAGATTTTCATGATCTCTGAACTAGGTGAAATAATAATCTGAGGGGTGAGAGCAGGTTAGTAACCATGGTTACTGATCCTTTTATTGAATTACCTGTGCTCTAATTCCGATATCCGGCCCATTTGTGTGCTCTGAGGATTGCAGTTGTATTAAACTATCATAGAAAACCCCTTTACATTGCTTGAAAAGGCCCATTTGTAAAGTTTACATATCTTTAAAGCTAGTAGGACTGAAAGCTACAAATCACTGCACCAGCTACAATCTATATTTTAGGTACATTAAAAATCAGTAATAATCCCTTGCTGGTTTCCTCAATTTAGCCAGTAAATCAATACTTTCTAACTTAGTGCAGTTTATCTAACTTGTTCTGATATAAAAACCATGTTTAAAGGGGCATTCTAGTTAAAATCAAACTGTCATGGTTCTAATAGGGTTTGCAATTCTAAACAACGTTCCAATTTACTTTTATCATCAAATTTTGCTTTGCTTTGTTATTCTTTGTTGAAAGCTAAATGTAGGCAGGCTCATATGCTAATTTCTAAACCCTTGAAGGCTGTTTCTTTTCTCAGTGCATTTTGACAGTTTCCACAGGTAGACAATGCTAGTTTGTGTGTGCATTATTTAACATTGTGCTCACTCCAGTTGAGTTATATATGAGTCAGCACTGATTGGCTAAAATGCAAGCCTGTCAAAAGCACAGAGATAAGGGGGCAGTCTGCAGAGGCTTAGATACAAAGTAATCACAGAGGTAAAAAGTATATTAATATAACTGTGTTTGTAATGCTGCAAAACTGGGGAATGGGTAATAAAGGGACTATCTATCTTTTTAAACCATAACTGGAGTTATTCTGCATTCATGACACTAAAGTTGGAAAATTCAGTAGTTAATGGAACATGAAACAGAAAATGTTTTCTTTTGTGATTAAAATTGATCATACTATTTTTAGAAACGTTTCAATTTACTTCTGTTATTAATTCATTGGTATCCTTTGTTGAAGGAGCAGAAATGCACTACTGGGAGCTAGCTAAAAGCCAATGACAAGAGGCGTATATGTGCACCCACCAATTAGCTCCTTCTGAGCCTACCTAGTTATATTTTTCAACAAAAGATACACAGAGAATGAAAAGAAATAGATAATAGAAATAAATTGGAATGTTGTATAACATTGTATTCTCTATCTGAATTATGAAAGAAAAAAAATGGGATACATATCCCTTTAAAAATGTGAGGGATGAGGGGGGCGGAGCTAGCCTGAGAGGAGTACAGACGTGGAGTGAATGAGCTCCTGCATACTTTTGATAATTTTACATTAAAAAGTGGACTATAGTTGATTTACTGATGCTGGCTATCTAAACTGAGACACTGGGTCTTCGGTGGCACTAAAGGATTGGGGACTATATACTCTGTTTTACTTATTTGGAGAACTAGCACAGACGAAACAGTAACCGCTCATCTGCAGCAGCGGAACCCGAAGTTCAAGCAGACAGTCCGACTCCTGCCGACTACAGAAGAGGGGACCGCCTGAAAGTACCGGTGAGTCGGAAGATCACTGAGGGATAAATACCCTAACAGTAGTCACTGCTGGCGATACGGGGCAAAAGAGCGCGAAACAGCGCCATTGCTCTGTGACGTCACGGTAGCATACCCGGAAGAGACGGAGAGAGCTGGCTCCAACAAGAGACATAGAAAGTAAAAACACACAGCTCAGCTGCTCTCTTAGAGACTGAGAAACTCCCGGTACACACATAATATAAATATCCTGCTGACACTGAGTAAGAGCAAGAGTGTGGGAACATTATAACCGCAAGGTACAAATTATAACACAGGATCTGATCGCTACGATAACCTTAAGACCAATCTGATCACTGCATCATACTATATTGCCTTTGAATAACAGCAGCAATCAATTCTTGAACAAACTCCTATAAAGTAACATCGTACTATCTGACAAGCAAAAGAGATTAATAATTAGAGTTGGGAGAGGGAAAGTCTCTGTGTGCTGCTGTGGCGGTTTGACCTATACTGAAAAAAGAAAACAAACGCTGCAGGTGATCCACAATCTAACTGATTCCCAAACAACAGTGTGTTATATA
Source organism: Bombina bombina (assembly GCF_027579735.1). Classification (NCBI taxonomy): domain Eukaryota; kingdom Metazoa; phylum Chordata; class Amphibia; order Anura; family Bombinatoridae; genus Bombina; species Bombina bombina. The sequence goes on along the minus strand of NC_069500.1, from coordinate 950,785,569 downwards.
ATATAGACAGACTACCCTACTGCATTGCAGGCTGATATTTGCGTAGCACAGGTGATCTGGACCCCAGTTGATAACCGGGATATATTACAATATAGGTTCCGGCTAGTGAAGGGGGAATCCCCAAATCCTTACTCTCTAACCTCTGCAGTGACTTTATACACCTTAACACTCTAACCACAAGACAGAGGCATACATTCAACTGCCACTACAAAAGAATCCTCAAAGTAACGTTCTACAAGCACATTAGAAACACCTTATCCACTCCTTATCCACATTCTAACGTCTGCTCCTATCATTAAGTGGACACTTAAAAGCTCCCCCCAACAATCAGCTATAGCATAGCGGCAGTACTATAGGAGGACCTCCTGTCACCTTCCTCTCCTCCCCCCTTTCCTGCCAGCCCAAAGTGGTGGCAGGTCATACCCCTTGAACCTTTTCCCGAGATCATCCTGTGAGGATAAATACCCTGAGGAGAGGGAGATCACTAATTCATAATATTCTACAACTAACCTTGAAGTCACCCTCCAACTGAGAAAAGTAACCTACAGCAGACACATCGGGCGCTGAAACACATACTTCTCAGCACTCCCCAGAGTCCGACTACACTTAAACTACCTCCTGATATACTCCTGGGATAATATAACATAGGAGAACAAGAGGAATAAAATGTAAACTACATCCTAAGAAAGGAAAATTTCTAATGGGGGAACCGAAGGAGATCTAAAATAATAAACATAACACTGATATAAGTCATACCATGTTTTAAAGATTGATAAACTTACCTCTTGTTATCCTAAATGATCTGCCTCCTCGAGACAAACAATTAAAACTGAATCTGGGTTTCCACAATCAAAATACAAGTACATACACTGCAAGGCTTTTGATCTGGCAAAAAACAGCTACTCCAGAAGATAGCAGATTCATCCCTAGCAGTAAACAATACCACTCTCTTGGCTATATCTGTGATACGTCAAGATGTCCACTAAAAGACTCACAAAGGGAGACAAAACAACCAAAACAACAGCTGTGTCCACATTCTTCAAACCATCTCAGACAGCTAAACACTTGACAGACACAGATGCAGAGGAAGAGCTGGACGCTGACCATCAACAATCACCACAAGACAAAAGTCCTTTGACAAAAGCTGACCTCAGAAATTTAGTATCTAAACAGGACATTGCAGAGAATTTTGACAGGCTATGGGAGAAAATTGACACTATTCACTCATCTGTGACCAGCAGCCTATCCGAAATCAAATCTGACCTACAAGAGATGGGCAATAGAATTGAAACACTTGAAGATCAAAAAGACTCCATGGTGGAACAAATGGACGAAATGTCCCAAACCATGTCCTCACAACAACAATTATTGGAGGAATTCCAGGATAAAATGGAAGATCTGGAGAACAGGAGTAGGAGGAATAACATTCGACTTAAAGGAGTTCCTGAGGAGGTGGGCCCCACAGAACTCCCACGCTATCTTGCCCAACTCTTCACCCAAATCACAAATTCCCCAGCTGACTATGTTTTCCACTTAGAAAGAGCACACAGGGCACTAAAAGCCAAACCCAAACCAGGCCTGCCCCCAAGAGACATAATAATTAAACTAACTTTCTTCCCAGACAAAGAAAAAATCCTACAAGCCGCAAGGAAAAACCCAACTTATAAACACCAGGGCAACATCATACAATTTTACCAAGACCTCAGTGTCAGAACACTGCAAAGAAGGGGATCCCTGCGCCCTCTTACCACTATGCTCAGAAAACACCAGATACCATATAGATGGGGGTTCCCGTTTGCCCTACACATTATTAAAGACTCCAAAACAGTCACACTAAAAGACCCTGAGGATATTCCTGAGATCTGCAACATCCTATCACTGGAGACACCCAGTATCCCAAGCACAACACCAAATCAAGAGAAAAACAAAGGCCAAGACAAACACCCAGATTCTCTAAAATGGCAGAATATCAATTATAAAAAACAAAAAATAAAGGAAACAAGGGGGAAAATCTCCTAGATGGTATCCTGTTTGTGGCATGGATACAGGAACTCAAACTATACTACTTTAGGAGCCTGAGAGTCGGAAAGATGGACTGAGAGAAAAATATCCAGAGATAGCCTTCGTTCACCTTGAAAACATCTGCAACTACAAATCTTTGGACCTTTCCCACTTGTCACTCAGAGACTCCTGTTAAGTTTCACCACTTGAAAAGTTATCAGTTGTTATGGAAATTTAATTTCCCCCAGGACAAATTAGTATCATACTAGTTTATGTTTACTTTTAGAATGCATAATAGTTTTACTCCTAGGAACCCTTCTGTTGAGGATTCCACAGCACTGTTTGCTATGTTATTAACATTGTTTTTCTTTCCTAGCTTCCCTCCCATCCCCAGTGACGACACAACACTTCCTATCAATTACATTTCAGATCGACTACAACCGGTAATGTCAGGTTTACAACCCGAAGATCCTCAGGTAATAAAAATCTCACTACACCAACCCAAAACAAACACACTGACATGATCCCCAAAATAAAACTAATATCCCATAATGTTAGGGGACTAAATACTAATATAAAAAGACGGATGGCGATGACACAGTACACCTCTTTACATGCCAACATTCTATTTCTCCAGGAGACCCATCTACTTAAAGATAATATCCCAAAGTATTGGGCAAAAAATTTTAATACCCATTTTCACTCAACCACCACATCTAAAAAGCGGGGCACATCCATCCTCATTCATTCTTCACTCAATTTCAAACAGGAAGACACTATCGCAGATACTGAAGGGAGGTACATAATAGTGAAAGGTAGAATTTCAGATACCGAAATTACCCTATGCAATGTTTATGCTCCAAATGAGAATCAGCACAGCTTCTTCCAACAAATTTCAAACTTACTAACACAATGGTCCCACACCAAAATATTTATAGCAGGAGATTTTAACATCACCATGAGACCTATTAACCCGACCGAATCCAGACCCCTAACCAACAAACAAAACAGACATAATCGCATTGTCAAATCAATCCAGGAACACCTACTACCTCATTCCCTCATAGAAACTTGGACAACACTATATGGCTCGACCAACGACACTACATTTTACTCCGCTGCACATAAATCCTACATCAGATTAGATTACATTTATGTAAGTCAGATATTACAACCTTTATTACACAACTCCCAGATACACACTTGCGTATGGTCGGACCACTCGATCCTCACTCTTCAGGTAGAGGGTTTGTGTGACCCAAACAGAAGTAAAACTTGGACCTTTGACAAATCATATGTTAGAGACCCCCAAACACATGACAAAGTACTGAGATTACTAACTGAATACTGGCATATAAATATAGATACTGCAACTAATCCAGGGATCACGTGGGCGGCTCATAAAGCAGTCCTAAGGGGGATACTTATTAAGGAAAAAGCGCAGCAGATTAGAAAATATAGACAACAACTAGAACAGTTCTACTCAGAAATTGAGGAATTGGAAAAACGACATAAGCTCAATAAGACAAAAGCCAATGCAAATGCTCTCCACCTAAAAAAAACAGCATTAGCTACACTGCTTCATTCACAAGCCACCAGAACAATACAACGCCAACAATCACAATATTTTATATTTGCTAATAAGCCTGACAGATTCATGGCACATAAAATCCGAGAACGATGTAGAGCCTCAGTAATCTCTGCGATTGAAACACCTCATAACACAGTAACCTCACACCCACAAGAAATTGTAGACACCTTCGCAACATATTACGGTGCCCTATATGATGGGGAAAAAGTCCTACACAACAAAGACACTGAAAAACTTACCTCATCCTTCTTCAACCACGACCTATTACAGACTATATCTAAGGAACAGTTAGAATCCCTGAATTCCCCCATATCCACAGTAGAAGTACTAGGGGCTATCAAAGATCTCAAACCGGGAAAAGCGGCGGGCCCAGATGGCTTCCCAGGCGACTATTATAAATTGTTCAAAATAACACTGATTCCACACCTTGTCAAACTATGTAATCATCTCATGGAAGGGGGGGCCATCCCACCTGAGCTCCTGGCAGCAAAAATAGTTGTAATTCCCAAACCAGGGAGAGATCACAAGAAATGCCAAAATTATCGCCCAATATCCCTGATTAACCAAGATCTTAAAATATTTACAAAGATATTGGCAAACAGATTAAAACATATTATACCACACCTAGTCCACCCAGATCAGGTGGGCTTTGTCAAAGGTAGGGAAGCTCCAGACAATATCCGCAAAGTCACCAACTTAATTCAGACCTTAAATGAAACACAGACGCCTTCTCTGCTCTTATCATTAGACACGGAGAAGGCGTTTGATAGAATTGACTGGAATTATATGTTTGTAGTGATGCATAAAATGGGGTTTGAGGGGGCATTCATTAAGGCATTAAAAGTTATCTATTCCATGCCGGGAGCTCAGGTTTCATCTGCAGGATACAAATCACAACCCTTCCCAATTCGTAATGGGACTAGACAAGGTTGTCCTTTGTCTCCATTACTTTTCGCCCTTTGCATTGAACCTCTGGCCGCCAAAATCCGCTCTCAAGTAGACATCTCGGGAGTTAAGTTAGCTAAAGTGGAACATAAATTGGCTTTGTTTGCCGACGATATTTTATTGACTGTGACTAACCCCTTAGTATCATTACCCAACCTTTACCAAACACTAGCAACCTTCTCTACCATATCGGGATTCAAAATAAACACAGAAAAATGTGAAGCCCTACCCATTGCACTACCACAAATGATTCAGACGCTATTAGAAACTAATTTCAACTTCAAATGGATGAAACATTCATTAAAATACCTTGGAGTTCACCTTCCTTCCTGCCCTACACATCTATACAAAGTAAATTATATCCCATTGTTCAAACAAATTAAAAAAGATTTATCAAAGTGGAAAACCTATAGATTTTCATGGCTAGGCAGAGTGGCCGCAGTTAAGATGACTATCTTGCCAAGGATCTTGTATCTCTTTAGAACACTCCCTATCCAAATTGTCAAAACAGATATAGACTCATTGCAAAAAGAGATACTAATCTATATAAGAGGAGACAAAACGAACAGGATTGCTAAATCTATCCTGACTAGACACAGGACTCTGGGAGGTATTGGGGTCCCCAATTTAATGGAATATTACCACGCCGCCAGATTAGCACAAGATAGTCTATTACTAAAAAGAAATAAAGAAATTATCTGGCCTACTCTAGAAACAACGCTGGGTGGTTGGGGGGAAACGGATACCATTATTTGGGATCCTGAGAAAGCACAATCCAAACAAGAATCATATAGACCCTACACTACAAATACCACAATAACTACCTGGAAGAAAGCAAAAACCAAATACAATCTTATTCCACAATATTCCTTATACATCCCGATAAAATATATTTTGCCCAGAGAACTCTGGGACCAACTGCAGAAGTGGGAAAATAAGGGTCTCTATAGAGTAGCAGATTTTATAGAGGGAGGAACTACACTCACATTTAACCAACTTCAAGAAAAATTATCCCCCTTGAAATTGAGATGGTATTTATACCTACAGATTCATTCAGCCACCCAGATATATCTGAAACATCCAAGAGAAAGGTACACCGCGCCACTAGAACATCTTTGTAAATCGCAAGAACGAGATAAACATACTATTACTATCCTCTATACCAATATTCAAATATCACAGAATAAAATCAAAACCCCTACTATGATAGCTTGGGAAAGGGATCTCCACATTTCTAAAGAAACTAAAGAATGGGAAAAGATATTTCTAAAGGCTGAAAAGGGACTTATAAGTGTAGATCTTAAGGAAAACATAATCAAGACTATACACCGATGGTATCTAACACCCATTAGAACGGCTCATATGCACACACAGGGAAGTCCCTTATGTTACACAGGGTGCGGGGAGACAGGAACATACAAACATATGTGGTGGGACTGCAAAGAAATTACAGGGATATGGCAACAGCTATCCTCCTTCCTTAGTCACATACTGAATGAAAGTATAGATCTTACCATCCAACAGGCCCTTCTACACATAAATATTAGTACACTTAATAAACATATCAACACATTTATTAGGATATTGTGTACAATCACAAGGACATGCATAGCCAGATATTGGAAGACAGGCAGCCCAACCTGGACGGAAATTTATAATAAAATCCAATATACATATACTATGTATGTCAGGAAAAATTTTATCCCTGACCAGGGATGTTATTTCCTATATCGTTTTATACAGAACACAACTGTAGACTTAATTAAGTTTGTACCACTTTAAGAATGAACTATTATATTGCTTAATAATAGCTGTTTCTTTAAGTGGATTTATTCAGGAATAAGAGGGGTTGAAATATTATAGTTATTTAACCCACAAATATATACTTCAATAATGCGGTGTAATATCGGAGCAAAGGAATCTCACACTGAGAGACTGAGTGACAGGCAATACTTCAGGTATTACAACCTGACAGGCAGGATGATTTTACTTATCAGATTCACTATAAGCTCTGCGAGAAAGAAAGTTCCGTTCTGAGTAGGTACAGCCGTTATGGTACTGTGAGTCTGTACAATACTTGAAGTGCCAAAAGAATTTAGAGAATCTTGTCAGCTCAGTGAGCCGGAACGCTGATGTCCATGAGAAGTGCTCCTGCAGTTCCTTTCTAATGCGGAGACTAGTGGGCGTGAGCCGTGTGTGTTCGGCTAGAGTGACGGGTGACGTCACACGCCGATCCTCGCTACAAACAGTAAGTAAATGTAGCGATTTGAGAAATCATATGAGGTTGTTTGTAATCCGAATTAGACTATTGACCGGCTTATCTTTTAGGCAGTTGCTGAGTGCACAGATCAATGACAAATGTAGAATTCACAGATGATCAGAGGTAGTTGAAATTGTAATGAAGGTATCCTGTGGAAAACGGATTCTCTTGGAAATTGATAATGTGATTCTCAGGATTCTTATGAGAAATGCAGGTGCTTATCCAGAATTTAGAAATTATCAGGAATCAAAAAGTTATTACTGTAGAGAGCTCAGGTTCAAGAGACTACTGTGAACATGGAGTCTAAATTACTAAGCACTAGGAACAGGGTGTTGTTAGGATTTATAGATTCAGAGTGAGGCTGATGTCATAGGTGGGAGGAATAGAGTATTCCTGACATCTCCCCCCCCCAGGGAAGTCAATAGACGTCAAGGACCAGGACGATCCGGATTGCGCCTATGGAACAGAGAGACCATCCGAGGCGCATGCACTTGATCAGAGGGTTCCCAAGAGTCCTCGTCAGAGGAATATCCAAGCCATCTGACGAGATATTGCAACTTCCCTTTGTGGAACCTAGAATCCAAAATTGAAGCGACATCAAATTCTTCGGAAGATTGAGTTGTCGATGGTGGGGGAAGTACGATGTCCTGATTCCTCATAGGTACGTGAGGTTTGAGTAGAGATACATGAAAGGTCGGGTGGACCTTCATAGTATCTGGGAGACGAAGGGTAACAGCATTAGGATTAACAATTTTAATGATTGGGAATGGACCAACAAACAACCCACCCAGCTTTTTGCTGGGAATGCTTAATTTTAGGTTTTTTGTTGATAACCAAACCAGGTCTCCAGTCGAATATGTGGGAGAAGGTCTTCTGCGTAGGTTATAATAATGTTGGTGTTTTTCTTGGGACTTAGAGATGTTCTCCTTCAATGTATTGAAGATATTGCGATGGTTGGCAGTGAAGTCTATAGCACTCGGACCACATGATGTGCTTATATCAGAGAGGTCCGAGGTAGGGTAAGAATTCGGATGAAAGCCATACGTGGCGAAGAATGGTGACATTTGGGTTGTAGAATTTTCCGAATTGTTGAAGGCAAATTCTGCCGTGGGTAGATAGGTAAACCAATCTTCTTGCTGATAAGAACAATAACAACGAATGTATTGTTCAAGCCATTGGTTCACCCTTTCTACCTGTCCATTTGTTTGCGGATGGAATGCTGTAGTGAATCGGTGGTCTATCTGCAAGAGTGTAGTAAGGGATCTCCAGAAACGAGAGGTGAATTGAGTTCCTCGATCAGAAGTCATAACCTTGGGTAGACCATGGAGGCGAACAACATTCGTGAGAAATAACGTAGCTGTTTCTGAGGCAGTTGGTAACTTATGGAATGCTACGAAATGGGCCATTTTGGTGAAGAGATCGATTACTACCATAATGGTATTCATTCCGGAAGAGAGTGGAAGCTCAACTATAAAGTCGAGAGAAATATGTTGCCATGGATGGAAAGGAACAGGTAAAGAGATGAGAGTGCCATAAGGTGCTGTTTTGCTTGCCTTGGAAGTGGCACAAATAGTGCAAGTCTTAATGTATTCCTTTATGGATTGTGACATTGACGGCCACCAATACATTCTACTGATGGTCTCCTTAGTTCTTCTTTCACCTGGATGTCCAGCAAGGGGGGTCTCATGGTGTAATTGTAAGAGAAGTGGTCTTACACTTGGTGGTACATACAGTTTCTCGTTATAGTAAAACAAGCCATTTGAACCAGACTTAAGGTTGTGCTGATGAATATTCTCATCGGAGGTGTAGGAGTCCTTGAAAGCCTTAAATAGAAAAGGAGTTAAACCAATGAAATTTTGAGTGGGAATTATAGAAGTGCATTCAGGAATGTAGTCTGGAGGGTCGTCTTTTCTTGACAAAGCATCCGCCTTACCATTTTTAGAAGACGGCTTGTATACGATGTGGAAATTAAATCTAGTGAAGAAGAGATTCCAGCGCATTTGTCTAGCAGAGAGTGTTTTATTGGTTTGTAGATAAGCGAGATTTTTATGGTCTGTAAAGATGATGATGGGCAATTTGGTACCCTCAAGTAGATGTCTCCAGTTTTCCAATGCCTTTTTTATCGCCAACAGTTCCTTTTCCCCAATTGGATAGTTTCTTTCAGGGGAAGTCATGACTTTTGAGTAGAAAGCAACTGGACACATTGGTTCAGTGGGAGAGGACTTCTGTGACAGTATTGCTCCTACGGCAAAGTCAGAGGCATCAACTTCAAGAATGTATTGATAGTCAGCATTGGGGAAATGGAGGATCGGTGCTGAAGTGACTTTTTGTTTGAGTAGATCAAATGCTGTGGAGGCTTCCTTAGACCAATGAAATCTGGTGAGGGTACTTGTAAGCTGAGTTAAAGGCTTGGCAATAGATGAAAAGTTTCTAACAAACTTTCGATAATAATTAGCGAAACCTAAAAAACGTTGAAGCTGTTTTCTGTTTTTAGGGGTAACCCAATTTCTTATGGCCTCAACTTTGTCTTCCTGCATACTGATCCCATTTGGTGATATGTTGTATCCAAGAAATGAGATGGTATCAGTGTGGAACTGACATTTTTCAAGTTTTGCATACAATCTATGGGTACGGAGTCGTGATAGAACTCGACGAACATCTTTTATGTGATTGTCAAAAGAACTTGAATAGATGAGAATGTCGTCAAGGTATATGACCAGGCAGACATCAAGTAGGTCTCTGAATACATCATTGATAAAATGCTGGAATGTTCCTGGGGCATTGCAGAGGCCAAAAGGCATAACCAAATACTCGAAGAGACCATACCTTGTTCTGAAGGCGGTTAACCATTCATCTCCTTCACGGATTCTAACAAGATTGTATGCTCCTCTCAAGTCAAGCTTGGTATAGATGGTGGCATGTTGGAGTCGTTCTATCAATTCAGGGATCAGTGGAAGGGGGTATCTGTTCTTTATAGTGCGTTGGTTTAAGTCCCTGTAATCTATGATGGGTCGGAGTGAACCGTCTTTGTTCTTCACAAAAAACATCCCTGCGCCCGCAGAGGAAGTTGATGGTCGAATGAAGCCTTTTCGGAGATTCTCATCTAAGTACTGCTTGAGATGTTCCAGTTCTGGAGAGGATAATGGATACAGGCGTCCATAAGGAATGGAAGAACCGGGTTTTATGTCTATTGGACAATCGTATATCCGATGGGGAGGAAGTGATTCTGCCTCTACTTTACTAAACACATCTTTATAGTCGGCGTACACCTCTGGCAAATGGGGTACATCTGGTGCGACCGACAAAAGAGTGGTTTTCGGAAGACAATGTTGTTGGCAATAAGTTGAGTTCAAATCAACCTTCAATGTACTCCATTCTATAGAAGGTTGATGTTTCATGCACCAAGCTAAACCTAAAACAATAGGAAAAAGTGGAGATGGTATAACATCAAACTCTATTAATTCAGTATGTCCAGTTGAAGTAGTAACTGAGAGAGGAATGGTTTGATGTGTAATAGGACCACTTGCAATAGAAGACCCATCAATAACACGCACAGCAACAGGTAAATGCTTAATCACACATGGAATTTTATTACTTTTTACAATAGCTACATTAAGGAAATTCCCATATGCGCCTGTGTCAATGATTGCTTCAGACGGAAGGCTTCGCTGGCCCCACTGTAAAAAAATAGAGAGTTTGCAGTAAGAGTGTGTCATGGTAGGAGTCTGTGTAGCTGATAAAGAAATACACTTACTTTTCTTTGCCTTTGAAAGTAAGGGACACTCATCAACAGCATGGGAGGAACTGGCACAGTACATGCAGAGTGAGTTTAATCTCCTCCTAGTTCTTTCCAGCAATGTCAATGGAGCTCTTGCTATGCCTACTTCCATAGGTTCAGGTCCTGATCTGGATTGAAAAGATGGATATGAAGATTGTGTTGGTTTTGGTACCTGGTCTGTATGACCCCTCTCTGACTTCCTCTCTCTTAGACGTCTGTCTATTTGGATGACGAGAGTCATAAGTGCTTCCAATGTTTTTGGTAATTCGGTTCTTGCCAACTCATCTTTGATGTTTTCTGCTAAGCCGAGTCGAAACTGATTACGGAGAGCTATAGGGTTCCATTGAGAATCCCTGGCATACTGCTTGAACTCAGTTATGCAATCCTCAACGAGACGTTTGCCTTGTCTCAAATTTCTCATTGAGGTCTCTGCTGAAAGCTGAGCATCAGAGTCCAAGTACAACTCATCCATCTGGGAAAAGAAATCATCCAAAGATGCCAGAATGGGTTGATTAGTCTCAAAGGACGCATCTGCCCACACACGGGGTTCACCCCGAAGGAAAGAGATCACTGTTAAGACTTTAACCCTTTCAGTGCAATAAGTCTTAGGTTTCAACCCAAATAATAAATGACATGCAGTCTTAAACTGTCGATATAATTTCCTATTGCCTGAAAAGGGTTCTGGTAGAGAGACTGTTGGTTCAGGGATTGGATCCGGTTTTGGAGCAATTGAATCATGTATGAATCTCCTTAGGGATTGATTCTCCAGCTCTAATTCCCTTAATGCTGTTCCCATTTGATCAACTCTCTGAGAGAGGGAGTAAACAAACTGGGGTAAATCTACTGGTTCTGTAGTCATCTTGGCTTAGTAATATGTCAGGAAAAATTTTATCCCTGACCAGGGATGTTATTTCCTATATCGTTTTATACAGAACACAACTGTAGACTTAATTAAGTTTGTACCACTTTAAGAATGAACTATTATATTGCTTAATAATAGCTGTTTCTTTAAGTGGATTTATTCAGGAATAAGAGGGGTTGAAATATTATAGTTATTTAACCCACAAATATATACTTCAATAATGCGGTGTAATATCGGAGCAAAGGAATCTCACACTGAGAGACTGAGTGACAGGCAATACTTCAGGTATTACAACCTGACAGGCAGGATGATTTTACTTATCAGATTCACTATAAGCTCTGCGAGAAAGAAAGTTCCGTTCTGAGTAGGTACAGCCGTTATGGTACTGTGAGTCTGTACAATACTTGAAGTGCCAAAAGAATTTAGAGAATCTTGTCAGCTCAGTGAGCCGGAACGCTGATGTCCATGAGAAGTGCTCCTGCAGTTCCTTTCTAATGCGGAGACTAGTGGGCGTGAGCCGTGTGTGTTCGGCTAGAGTGACGGGTGACGTCACACGCCGATCCTCGCTACAAACAGTAAGTAAATGTAGCGATTTGAGAAATCATATGAGGTTGTTTGTAATCCGAATTAGACTATTGACCGGCTTATCTTTTAGGCAGTTGCTGAGTGCACAGATCAATGACAAATGTAGAATTCACAGATGATCAGAGGTAGTTGAAATTGTAATGAAGGTATCCTGTGGAAAACGGATTCTCTTGGAAATTGATAATGTGATTCTCAGGATTCTTATGAGAAATGCAGGTGCTTATCCAGAATTTAGAAATTATCAGGAATCAAAAAGTTATTACTGTAGAGAGCTCAGGTTCAAGAGACTACTGTGAACATGGAGTCTAAATTACTAAGCACTAGGAACAGGGTGTTGTTAGGATTTATAGATTCAGAGTGAGGCTGATGTCATAGGTGGGAGGAATAGAGTATTCCTGACAATGTATGAGCTGGCATCTCACACCCTAGACAATAGAGAAACTTTCCTAGCGATATGGTATTACTGGATAGCTAAATAAATAAAAAAGTGAAACACAAAAATAACGAGTGATTTTACCTACTGCGAAATCACTCCCTAATAATCACATCAGGTTGTGTCGTCACTCCCCTCCCCCCCCCATCCCCCCTTCCCCCTTTTTTTTCTCTCTTCTTTATATCCTATTTATATAATTTTACCTCCTAAGGAGGATATACCTCTTTAAAGTTAATTTATGTAGAGTTAATTCAGGTGACATCAGATACTGTGAAATTGCTATCGTAACTCAATAACAGGTGAATATGGAAGTTAAATTAGATATTTGCTCTACCCCTTGAGAGAGGGTCCCTAACACCACGGAAGATACTCAAATCATCATGTGAAAAAGATGACCTATGAATATTACCACCTATCTTTCATTCCAGAAACCAAAAGGACATTCAAATTTCATTGGGAATGAGTAGAGCACTGTAAACCTTACCACATTAGCTATATTGTTTGCTATATAAATGATGTTTTACTGAATGTCTTCTTCCTAACCTTCATGTAGAGGGAATTATATGGAGGGGAAGGTATGTCTGTAATTGTTTTCAAAGTTTCAAAATAATGACAATAAAAAATATTTAAACATAAAAATGTGAGGGATAACAGTTATCTTTGAATGTCAACTTCAAGTGACTTTCTTTCAATCCTACTGGTATTTACGTTTTCTAAAATGGGATTCAGAGAAAAGCTTTGTAAATGTATATTATTTTAATCACTTTTAAAATAACCATTTAAAGCTTGTGTAGCTTACATTAAAAAGTGTGTTCAACATAAATTTGTGGCAATGCCATAATCACTCACTGATAAAGCATCTATCATCTGTTATAGAAATCATTTAACCTATACATTACAATAACAATATCAAATATAAATCAGGCTGTCAGGTCACATTTTAAGATACTTTTACAAACTGTTGTAAGAATATATGGTTTACATATTCTATATTATCACCTTACTTCAGAGATCACTTTTGTCAATAAAATCCTTAGGTAATATTAGAGATATACTTAAAGGCATATCACATTTGTTTGTTTTACCTTTCATTTGAACAGCATTTAACCTCTTGCCGACATTAGGATGTTCCATGCTGTCCTAACTGCGCTGGGCTTTAGCGCCATTAGGACGGCATGGAACGTCCTAGCTGTTATATTGAATATATAAATGTTTTATTTCTAACAAGTAAATAGTTGAAATGTTGCTCCTTTGATATTTCTGTCTATAAGTTGGTGCTTAAACTTAAGGCAGAGTATCTGTGAGCAATTACTGTAATGTGGTGAGAGTCTGGGTTGTATCTTTAATGAAAAATAACCCCTTTTAAAGTAACAAGTTAAGAGAAAATAGAAATCACTAGTGAAGTGAATTCAAATGGTGTAATTCTGAATAATGCAAAAATAGAATGTATCAGTGCATGTAACAGCATAAGTAGTAAAGTAGGTAAAGTCCGTTTTCACACACTCACTCAGATAAGTAATTCAGCTTGTTATAGAATATGGTAGAAATGTCAGAGAGATATTTGTAGTTCACAAAATATACACTTAGCCAGCATAAGGTTTGTAGGAAAAGTTATACCTTCGGTTTGGAAAAGTAAAAAGTACAGACCGTAACTGAAGATCAGAGTGGCAGAGCGTTGTGGCGTCTAAGCGGTAGCTCCGGCTGAGCGAGTGTGACTCACTTCCGGTATCAGCGAGCAGGCAGCTGGAAAGCTGCAAGGAAGATTAGTGACAGCGTGAAATTACCTATTGATAGCAAAAAGAAAAGGTAATGCAGGTTGTTAGATGAATCTGCATAGCGGTAATTCCAGGAGGTTTCCCAAAATGACAGGTGAACCTGAAAGAAGTACAAAGTAGCTAGGAGAGCAAAAAGGAAGGATGATACTCCTTAGAGGTAACATCAATTATCAGGCAGTGAATAGAAGGCGTGAAGGTGCTTAAATAGGGAGAGAGCAAGGTGGGAGGGATATGCCTTAAAGGTATATCACATCTCCCCCCCCCTCAAGGGACCACTCCAGAAGATCCTAGACGGGGTTTGAATGGATACTTGAGATGAAACCAGCGTACCAATACAGGTGCATGGACCTCCGAATGGGAAATCCACGAATTCTCCTCCGGTCCGTAGCCTCTCCATTTGACCAAATACTCCAAACGTCGGTGTCTCAATCGGGAATCAAGAATCTTCTCCACTTCAAATTCCTCCTGACCATCAATAAGGATTGGGGCTGGAGGAACTAGATGATGTCTTGTAGGGTCCGATTTGTATGGCTTTAGTAAAGAAATATGAAAAGAATTATGTATCCTAAAATCTTTCGGCAGGGTTATACGGACTGCATTCTCGTTTATGATTTTTTCAATAGGGAATGGACCTAAAAATTGGTTAGCGAGCTTCTTGCTCGGTAGTTGAAGTTTGAGATGTTTGGTAGATAGAAGGACAAGATCTCCAATCTTATATTTTGGGGTTTCTCTGTGTTTTTGATCATAATATTTCTTCTGTCTTTCCTTTGCATCTTGAAGATGAGTCTTCAAAACGTCCAACCTTTGTTGTAGAGATGAAGTGTAATCGGTAGCACTTGGGGAGTTAACAGTTACAGTTTGATAAAGTAATAGAGATTGGGTGATAACCGTAAGTTGCGTAGAATGGAGTCATTTTAGTGGAAGATGACATTGAATTATTATAGGAGAATTCTGCTAAGGGTAAGTATGCGACCCAATCATCCTGTAAATGGGTTATATAACATCTGAGATATTGTTTAGAGCCCTATAGTCTATGATTGGTCTTTGAGTGCCATCTTTGTTTTTAACAAAAAACATGCCTGCAGCTGCCGGTGATGTTGAATGTGAGATAAACCCCTTTTTTAGATTTTCATCTAAATATAAACGTAAATCCTTAAGCTCTTTTTGAGACATGGGATAAATTCTACCATGAGGTATTTGAGAGCCAGGGATTAATTCAATGGGGCAATCAAAAACTCTATGTGGAGGAAGAATCTCTGCCTCTTTAAGGTTAAAGACATCCGCCAAATCCTGATAAACTTCTGGAATACTCTGTATATTTGCTATGTGCGTTTGTGGAAAACATGTTTTTAAGCAATAATCTGATTGGAATTTTATTTGATGGAGTGACCAATCTATTTGAGGGTTATGGGTTTTTAACCATTTATAACCTAAGAATTTTATTTGATTTACGTGAAAAATACCCTTTTCTTGTTTTGCATATAGTTTGTGTTCTTTTAGTCTTGTGAGAACCCACCTAACATGTTTTTCGTGTTCTGATAAAGTACTGGAGTAGACCAAGATGTCATCTAAATAAATGATGACGCATACGTCAATCAAATCATGAAATATTTCATTTATGAAATGTTGAAAGGTTGCCGGGGCATTGCATAAACCGAAAGGCATGACGTTGTATTGGTAAAGACCGTATCTGGTGCGGAAAGCAGTTTTCCACTCATCTCCTTCTTTTATGCGAATTAAGTTATATGCACCCTTCAGATCAAGTTTGGTAAATATTGTGGCATCAGTAAGCCTTTCTAATAACTCAGGAATCAAAGGTAGAGGATAGCGATTCTTTACTGTGATATTGTTTAGGAGAGGTCTCAAATCCTCCTCTTTCAGCCTTACGTTCTCTAATTCGTCTGTCCAGAGTAGTACTAAGTTTAATCAAAGCAGAGAGAGTTTCTGGCATGTCAAGGCGAGATAGCTCGTCCTTTAGGACTTCTGATAAACCCAATCTGAATTGATTTCGGAGACTGACCTCATTCCACTGAGAGTCAGTCGCCCATAGCTGAAAATCCGTGGTGTACTCCTCCACAGTACGCTTTCCCTGCTTAAGGGAACAAAGCTTAGTTTCTGCTATTAGCTGTGTGTGGGCATCCTCATATAACTCAGACATAGCAGCAAAAAATTCCTGCAAGGAATCAAGGATAGAATTGTTTGATTCAAAAAATCTATTTGCCCATGTGCGGGGCTCCCCTGTGAGGTAGGAGATGGTAGTGCACACTTTCAATCTTTCAGTGTGATTTGTGCGAGGTTTTAGAGTGAATAATAGAAGACAGGAATTTTTGAAATCCATGAAAGCAGATCTCTTGCCTGAAAAAGGAGTTGGGGGTTGTACTTGGGGTTCTGGGATTTCAGGGGTTTTAGGTGATAAACAGTCTTTTACTAAAGCTTTTAATGTTGTGGTTTCTGCCTGTACTTCAGTTAGGCCACGAGCCAGATAATCCAATTTTTGATGGATATTGTTAAATGCCTTTTGAATCTCTGTAGGATCCATAATATGGCAATTTTGTTTTTAAGGCCTGATAATACTGTTATATTGAATATATAAATGTTTTATTTCTAACAAGTAAATAGTTGAAATGTTGCTCCTTTGATATTTCTGTCTATAAGTTGGTGCTTAAACTTAAGGCAGAGTATCTGTGAGCAATTACTGTAATGTGGTGAGAGTCTGGGTTGTATCTTTAATGAAAAATAACCCCTTTTAAAGTAACAAGTTAAGAGAAAATAGAAATCACTAGTGAAGTGAATTCAAATGGTGTAATTCTGAATAATGCAAAAATAGAATGTATCAGTGCATGTAACAGCATAAGTAGTAAAGTAGGTAAAGTCCGTTTTCACACACTCACTCAGATAAGTAATTCAGCTTGTTATAGAATATGGTAGAAATGTCAGAGAGATATTTGTAGTTCACAAAATATACACTTAGCCAGCATAAGGTTTGTAGGAAAAGTTATACCTTCGGTTTGGAAAAGTAAAAAGTACAGACCGTAACTGAAGATCAGAGTGGCAGAGCGTTGTGGCGTCTAAGCGGTAGCTCCGGCTGAGCGAGTGTGACTCACTTCCGGTATCAGCGAGCAGGCAGCTGGAAAGCTGCAAGGAAGATTAGTGACAGCGTGAAATTACCTATTGATAGCAAAAAGAAAAGGTAATGCAGGATGTTAGATGAATCTGCATAGCGGTAATTCCAGGAGGTTTCCCAAAATGACAGGTGAACCTGAAAGAAGTACAAAGTAGCTAGGAGAGCAAAAAGGAAGGATGATACTCCTTAGAGGTAACATCAATTATCAGGCAGTGAATAGAAGGCGTGAAGGTGCTTAAATAAGGAGAGAGCAAGGTGGGAGGGATATGCCTTAAAGGTATATCACACTAGCGGTTTGGCTGTTCTGCAGCCAATGGCGCTTTGTGAATGGGATCGTGGTCTGGAGGGCTTAACTTGCATCACAGGGACGCCGCCCTGACCCGATCCCATCATTGAAAACTCGCGATCGCATAAACGATTTGTTTACATCAGAACAGTAGACAAATTAACCCAGTCATGAAAGGGTTAAGCACAGTGATTTGTTTATTTGTGTGGACTCCTTGCACACATGCCCTAGAGAGATGCAACTGCACCTCACTGATGAGGCCTGAAACGTATGTCTGGGGTTTGTTATTTTCTCTTGTTCAGAGACGATTTGCCTGGTATTTCGGCGCTGGACTGTCATTGGGCAAGGTCAGACTTATGTGCTACAGGATATTCTTTCTCTGTGAAAGGCATAGTGTGCTAAAAAGGACTGAGTGGCATTGGCCTTGTGAACAAGCACATACGTTTTTTAACTTATGTTCTGTCTCAGCTGAGTGCGTCTCTCTATTTTTATGTTTGTTTATATTTTTGTCTGAAAAAATGTGAAGTAGAAGTGGGTTAAATAAAAGTTAAAAATAATACAGTTTGGTTGTCTACTTCCTGATAATTGGCTCATTAGCTATTAGGTAAAAATGTTTGCAATCAGCCAATCTGCATTAGCAGCTGGTAGCAAGTATTCATTAGCCAAAACAGCTACATTAGTTTCAAGTTAAAATGAAAGAGATAAACACTGTGAGATTGTAATATCGGACAGATAAGATACACCTGGAATAGTAAGTATTTATCACTATGTGAGCAGATGTTAATGTAACCCCGCCCTTGCTTTTACAAACCAATCATGCGAAAGCAGGGCTTGTCAGTCACACCATTCATATCAGTCTGGTGTAATTTTACTGAATCTTAGTTGTGTAATCTGGTGAACAAATCTCTGTTAGTTTGTCACACAAAGTATGATTTGACACATCTGAACAACTTCATTGGAGGAGAAGGTTTTACCTCTGCAAGCATAAAAAGTAGTTTTATTCAGAACAGGAATGTCTATTTTTTAAAAGTATTGCATTTAAAATACCATATTTACTCCATTACCAAGAGAAAAAAAAATGTTACTCTGACAGAATATGATTCAAAGACATCAGATTTTTTCCTGTATGTTAATATACTTTATATATTTCTATAAATCGGGTTCGAAGCTGCCCTTGTCTTCAAATGATGCAAAAAAAAAAATCTCTTTTCATTCACTCTGGTTATAGTGATGTGCTTTACATTCTGCAGTTCAAATGTTCTATACCATTATATAAGGCATTGCCATAGAAATAACAAGGTGTCATAGCAAAAACATAGAGAAGCAACTTCTGCAAAAGGAAATTTCTTTTGAGCATAATATAAAGCAAAAACGAAGAGCAGTTAAACAGTGTAGTTACCTCAAAATAGAACCAGTGTCAGTGTTTGAAATGCCAAACACCCAATCAGCTTCTAAAGATTTTTTTTTAGTGTAGTACCTACTGATCTTTTAAAAAAAAAATGCTACGCTAATATGAAAATCCAGTTTAAATAAAAGCTACTGCTTAAAATATGTTAAAGTAATAATATATTTAGAATTAAAATGAAAAATATATAAAGAAGAAACTTATATGATAGTATTACCTCAGCCTACTGCAAAACTTTCATATTTTAAGAAATAAGACAAATTTAAAATGCACAAATTCCCTATTGTCAGCAATAAAAGTATGGTGGCAACAAAAAGCAAGTTAAAAAATAAATACGGTACATTTTACTACAATGTGTGTTTATCTGACCTGAATTGGCTTATGTTGTTGTATAACGAAATAATTGCATTGGTTCATACGCGTGTTTTTCAGGGGAACTAAAGAAGCAAGAAGCATGCTGTGTTGGAATTCAGTGATGCACACATTAGTGACGCTCTTCCTGTTTGGTGGTGTGGCATAATTTGGAAGTGCTGTAAACAGTAAAATTAAGAATCATAATGGAAAAATGACACAAAAACGTCCTGCTGATAAGCATGCCAGTGTCAAGAATGTTGGTGACAAGAAAAAAAAGTTTTAACAATTGAAGAAACGCTTGAAAATTAAAAAGCATTTTGAAATAAATGAAAGAGCATGTGACATTGTTCATGGAAATGGCTTTATGAAGTCCACACTGAGCACAATCAGAGATGATGCAAGAAAAATAAAAGAAAGTTACCTTGCTGAAATGGCAGTGAGTGCGACAAAATCTGTAAGAACTAGATAAAAAGAAATAGAAAAAATGGAACATTTGTTAAGTGTGTGGATTGAAGACCAAACAAAGAAAAGTTCAGGGACAAGTTTTCTCACAATTAAAGAGAAAGCCTTAGTAATATATGAAGACCTTAAGAACAAAGCTCAAAATCCAGCAGAAGTATCTTCCTTTAGTGCAAGCAGCGGTTGGTTTAGTTGTTTCAAGAACTGTTATGTTTTTTTTTACAATGTTAAACTGTCTGACGAAGTATCAAGTGCAGATAATTAAGCTGCAAAGGCTTTTTTTATATTATTTTTTATTAATTATTAGTGAAGAATTTTACACCCTGGATCAGATATTAAATTTTGATTAAACTGGTCTGTATTGGAAGTGAATGACCTCAAGGACCTACAAAGGAAGAAGCATGAACACCAGGGTTTAAGGCTGCAAAGGATAGACTGACTGTGATGCTGGGTGCAAATGCCAGTGAAGATTTAAAGTTGAAGCCTGTTGTCATTTATCAATCTGCTAAGCCCAGAGCTTTTAAAGAAATTGTGAAGTCTAGTCTTGGAGTCTACTTTAGATCAAGCAAGAGAGGTTGGATGACAGGGCAGATCTTTACTGATCTTCTTTGTGAAGTTTCTAAAAATGTTTTTAAAAATTATTGCAAGAAGAAAAATTTGGCTTTGAAAATTCTTATTATTCTTGATAATGCATCCTACAACAGTTGCTGAACTTTTACCACCCATCAAAGTTCTATTTCTACCTCCTAACACAGTCTCTCTTATCCAGCCCCTTGACCAAGGTGTGATTGCGGACTTTAAAGCATATTATTTCAGGAGAACATTCAAGATACTAATTGAAGCTACTGAGGGTGAAAAAATGCTCAAACAGTTCTTGAATTCTGGAAGTGATTCCACATTAAGCTTGCAATTGATATTATAGTGGAGGCCTGGAATGATGTCACAAAATAATTATTTCATGGCATGTGGTGTAAACTTCTTCCTGATTTTATTCAGCCTAGTAAAGTGTTTGACCCTTCAGAAGAGCTCCCAAAAACCAAAGCAAGTTGTGTGGCTCTGGCAAGGAAGTGGGATTTAAAAAAGTTGGAAGTTAGGATGTTGAGGAGCTGCTGCAGTGCCATGCAGAGAACCTTTCTACACAAGATCTGCAACAACTTGTTGCTGAGGGACAAGTGGAAGGTGCAGAAGAAGAAGAAGAATCACAGCAAGCTGTCCCATGAGAGCTTTCCATCTCTGTTATCTTCTGCTTTAATTGTGATTGAGAAAAAGCTGCAGTGGATAGAAGTTAATGATTATAATCCAGACTGCAGCAGGATTGCACTTTATGGCATAAGATCATATTTAGAGCCGTATAATCAACTTCTTTATGAAAGAGTAAAAGTAGATGTCTTTTTTAAACCAATGCAAAACAAAGAGAAAAAAAAAGATGACAATGAGACATCCACCAATGAACCTGAGTCATCTGACAATGACCCTGAATCCTCCAACAATGAACCTGAGTCATCTGACAATGACCCTGAATCATCTACCAATGAGTCTGTGTAATCCACAAATGAGCCTGAGCCATCCACCTCTGGCATAAACACATTTCATGCAAAGCCTCCAACTACTTCTCTTATTTCAGCATCTGTTGTTGTTGATGAAGGTGATGATGTTCCACAACCATAAATCTTTTAAATGTTGCATGTTGTTAAATTTTCTACATTTTGCAAACACAGTTTAAGTTATAAACACAGTAAAGTAAGTGTTGTACTAAGAAATACAGGACAGGTTGTACTGTAGAGCACACTAACATAAGCATATGTTTCTCTACAAAAGTATTTTTTTTTTTTAAATACTGCATATAATACTGTATGTAGGTAAATTCCTACCAGTTTCCCCTATCCCTGTTTCTTATAGACCGTGTTATTTTTACAACACAATTTCCTATAATGTGATTTATTACAGGAAGGTATATATCTCACAAACACACACACATACATTATATATATATAAATATATATATATATATATATATATATATATATATATATATATATATATATATATATATATCAGAAGTTGCTGTATAAGATAGTTTTATTTAGACATGTGCAGCAAAGAATAACTTATTTTGGATGTATTATTAGTAACAAATATTCTGAAAAATAAAATGAATATTGAATATTAGGTAACATTTATGTTAGCTTTCCTTGAAACAAATGTAAATATCCCTTTGCCGCAGGTGACACAATCTCACCTGTAGGCTTATACTTACCTCTAGTGCACTAGAGGAGTCTTGCTAAATCTAAGCCTTCTTCACTGGGTCCATAGCCGTGCTAATAGTAGACGTAGTGTGGCAGATCCTAGATCCTGTGCTAAAGGACCTTCTCTTTTAGAGCAGACTCTGGGATCCTCCGCACTAAGCCTCCTATTATAGCGGCCATATACTCAGTGATGAAGGCTCAGGATTAGCACAGTTACCAGTGCACTAGAGGTAAGTATATCACCTTTAAATGTTTTTGTGACAAATGCACATATCTAGTTTTATTGCATACTTTAAATATTTGATATAGATATTGAGTATGCACTATTTCTCTTGATATCAGACAATTTTTATTTAAAAAATACAAATTAATATTAAATTAAAAATAATTATTTATAATTAACTATGTTGTATTTTCAATACAATTCTATGTTAAACAGGTAGAATTTTGCAAGGGAAAATCTTTGCCAACACAAATTCTCTGTCACTGTCTTATGTATGGCCAGAGGGTTTATTTTGGCCAGGATATGGAGGTTGGGGGCTTGAAAACATTCGGCTTGTACAGTACTCAAGGAAATAATAAGATACACAAATCTGGGCTATGCAAATTTCCTGCATTTTAATAGACACATTAATTAAAAAAAAATATCAGTCATGCTGCACAGAAAATGCTTCACCCCATGATATAGCAGATGGAATTTGGAAGCCAGGATTATACGTAGTTTTAAAATTATGTGAACCTGCTGTTGTTTATATATAACTAAATGATTCACGAAATTTATCAATGATACCCACACATCCACTCCCACACTACTTCCTTTAATTTTTTTCCAAGTGACACTATATGTTTGGCAATAACTAGAATGTATATATCTGCATGTGTGTTGTGCATGTAAGGGCTTTAATGTACATCTGTGTTCATCTCTCTCTCTCGCCTTCTTCAAAAAATTCCCAAAACGTCACCATTTTGTAATAAAGCGTGGGAAGTGGAAACTCCAGAGAGTGCTTGTCTTGTGTGGATTACATACTCTTTTGACAGCACCTTAGTAGTTAAAGGCTGAGGTGAGATTGCACTTCATTGGGAAAATATACAGATACCCAATAAAGATGCAAAAGTGCAATATTAAAATACACAGAAATAATCTGCTCACAATAATCACACACAAAAATGTAAGCACGTATTTAAGCAAAGTTTTTTTTTTTTAAGCGACATTTTACATAATCCAATCTTTCATTCCATGGGTTCCATTTATTAAGCAGCGGATGCTGCTTCGGAGCCCCATAGTTTCAGTTCCGCATGAAACGGAAGTTAAAGGGACATAACACTCATATGCTAAATCACTTGAAACTGATGCAGTATAACTGTAAAAAGCTGACAGGAAAATATCACCTGAGCATCTCTATGTAAAAAAGGAAGATATTTTACCTCACAATCTCCTCAGCTCAGCAGAGTAAGTTATGTGTAAAAAGTTATACTTCACCTGCTCCCAGCTGCAGGTAAAAATAAAAAATAAAAATGAAGAAATGAACAGCAGCCAATCAGCATCAGCAGTGCTGAGGTCATGAACTCTTACTGTGATCTCATGAGATTTGACTTAACTCTCATGAGATTTCATAGTAAGCTTCCTTTACCTGATTGGTGAAATAATATGAGAGTTCACGAGGCTCATCCTTTCAGCTGTCCCAGGACAGACACTCTAAAATGCTGCTTAGAAATCCTTTACAATGGGAGGTGGCTACTGAGGAACTTTTAAGATAAAATATCTTTTTTTTTTACATAGAGATGTTCAGGAGATATTTTCTAGTCAGCTTTTTACAGCTATGCTGCATCACTTTCAAGTGTTTAAACATTTGGGTATTATGGCCCTTTAAGAAGCAATGGTTGTAAGATCCGATCGGGATGATTTACGGCCCCTGCTAGCTGCCGATTGGCTGCCAGTGAGCAGGGGGCAGCTTTGCCCAAGAGTTTCACCAGAAATGCTTGTGCAATGTTAAATGCTGACAGCGTATGCAGTCGGCCTTAGCCAGGTCGAGCAGACATGATTTGCTACAGCAAATCATGCCCACTCAACTGTTGTTAAATCTACCCCCATATAAAGAGTATTTAGAAGTATTGGCAAAGCTCTTCAATCTCCATCAGCATTAATACAATGGTTGCTCACAAACATGCTTTTCCAGATAGTTTTAATTTTAACAGCTTTAATTGAATGTAAAAATGGGTTACATTATTTTTACAGATAAATCAGCAATAATCTATCCCTTAATATTTCATGACCCTTTAACAATTTTCATGGAAAACTGCTGCCATATAGTGCTCAAGAAATAGGCTGACTCCTAAGCATACCTACCTGCTTTTCAACAAAATATACCAAGAGAATAAAGAAAAATTGATAATAGAAGTAAATTAGAAAGTTGTTTCAAATTGTATTCTCTATCTGAATCATGAAAGAAATAAATTGGGTTTCAAATCCTTTTAAAATCCAAGATTGTGGCGTCCAGTGCAAAAAAGTAAAGCTTCACTAACCAGTACTTGTAAAGGGTTAAACTAAGTTGACTTGTGCTGCAAGAGGAAAACAATAATATGGGAGTAGTAACCATGCTACTGAAGTTGTTTATCAGAGCCAACCCAATTTCTTCAATTACAGTGAAATACAGGGATATAAGCAGAGATTTCTTTTTCTGCTTTACTGAAATCTGGAATACAAACTGAATTTATAAGTCTTTTGGGTTGAATTAAAAAGACCAATATCTTACCTAGATTTTACCTTCATAACCTCCATAACACAATAAACTCTGAATATGGTAGTCTTCAAAACTTAATTGCACTGATTTATGCATTCCACTTTCTGCTGCTTGATTAACAATGCTCCTTCTCCCGTGTTAATTTGCATTTCCACTAACGTATATAACTTTGACAGTTATTAGATACAGAATTGAAGATAATGCGTGCTTTCTGTATCATTACTATAATTTACAGAATAGTACCCATATATTGTAAAACCCTAGGGATATATTGAGAATAAAAAAAAAATACTAAGGCAGAAATGTATGCTC